>NW_028326383.1:0-50000 GCF_027475165.1 Benincasa hispida
TTTATATAGTTTTCTACCTAATTAATAAAATCCTAGATATGTTCTTTTGAAATTTTTACCAAAACTCATCTCATAATAGAAAAGTCTAAGTATGCATGTCGTAGCGGTCGGACCATAATATGTAAGGATCCGATCGTTATAGGTTGGTATCAGAGCATTTGAGCCAATTAGGCTCTACTAATTAGAAGAGTCGTGGTGTTTGATGGTTCGACTTGTTAAGTGATGCCCACAGTTATGCCAAATATGCTGGTAAGTGAAATTTTCAAACAAGTAATTTAGTAAATAATTTAGTAAACATAAGGTATGAGTTAAAAAAAAAATTAAATTAAATTAAATTAAATTAAATTAAGATTGCTTCCTTATTATGAAAATAAAATGTGTGTACCAAATGCCACCATAAAGGGTCCCAACACGACGAGGTAGACCTCGAAGTGAATCCACAAGGGATCAAAATCAAGGACATGGACAGACGCCTTACGTGTTATTTACACCTGCAGCGTTACGAATACTAATACAAAATATGAGTAATAGAAACACAACCTCGTCCACCACACCAATAACCAATGATACAAATGACTCGAAGATCATTCGAGAATTCAAGGTTTCCTTCAACATTTGATGGATCATCTGTGGATCCAATTATAGCAAAGAATTGGATAACATAAATAGAAACTATTTTCCGCCATATGAACATCCCAGAAGAACAGAAAGTAAATTGTACCACCTTCATATTAAGAGGCGATACAAAGTTCTGGTGGGAATCCACACAAAGAACAATCAAAGGTTCAGTCTCATGGCAGCAATTCAATCAGGCTTTTTACAACAAGTATTTCCCTTTGACAGTGAGATATCAAAAGGAAGTGGAATTTCTTAATCTTCATCAAGAGAACATGTCGGTGGCAAAGTATGAACGAAAATTTGTTCGCTTGTCCCACTTTGTCCCTCGACTAGTGGACACAGAAGAGAAGAAGGTGGAAAGGTTTATTTGGGGATTAAGAGAAGGCATTCAAGGCATTGTTACTACTTTCCGACACAAAGAGTATGCTCTTGCCATCGAGTCGGCCTTACTCATGGAAGTAGATCTTGTTGTCGAAACCTCAACTTCTAAACGAGGATTCATGCCAAATCAAAAAAGGAAATTCACCCAATAAGGTTTCCAACGTTCACAACGGCAAGCAAAAATTTCCCAAAGAACTCAGGGCGTACAGTCACAACAAAAGAGTCAAACATTCACATATCCTAAGTGCAGAAATTGTGGAAAACACCATCAGGGGCAATGTCTTCGGAACTTAGGGGTGTGTTTCAATTGCGGCCAGATGGGTCACTATGCAAAGGCTTGCCCAAAGCTCATCAACCAAGTATCAACTGCCCAGACCACCCAGCCTACTAGTAACAAGGTTACCCAACAACAGAAAGGACGGGTGTTTGCTGTTACACGTCAAGAGGCAGAGGATCAAGATGCAGTTGTTACAGGTACATTACCCATCCTCGGGTATTATGCCTTCACTTTATTTGATTCGGGCTCTAGTCATTCATTCATCTCTATAACATTTGCACAACATGCTCAATTAACATCAAAGCCCTTAGGCTACATTCTATCCATAGCTACTCTTGTCGGAGTATCTATGTTGGTCCGCTCAGTAGTAGAGAACTGTGAATTTTCAGTATTAGGACATAAACTAGAGGTGACCCTTATCATCCTAGACATAAGTGATTTCGACATAATACTAGGTATGGACTGGTTAGCAGCAAACTATGCAAGCATAGATTGCCATAATAAAGAGGTCATATTCATCTTTCCAACAGGAATCAAGTTTAAGTTTAAGAGTTTTAATACACAATCAGCTCCAAGAATAATTTCAACCTTAAAAACTAAACATTTGCTCAACCATGGGGCTTGGGCATATTTAGCAAGTGTAGTGGATTTACGAAACCAAGAGGATGAAATTAAGGTCATTCCTGTAATAAGAGAATTTGAAGATGTATTCCCAGAAGAGCTACCAGGTTTACCACCTAGTCGAGAAATAGAATTTTGTATAGATCTAATTCCCGGAGCTGAACCAATATCTAAAGCACCATATAGAATGGCACCTGCGGAATTAAAAGAACTCAAAATACAATTACAAGAATTGTTAGATAAGGGATTTACACGCCTTAGCGGGTCTCCATGGGGAGCACCTGTCTTATTTGTTAAGAAAAAGGATGGATCAATGCGTTTATGTATAGATTATCGGGAGTTGAATAAGTTGACAATAAAGAATAAGTATCCACTTTCACACATTGATGACCTATTTGACCAATTACAAGGAGTCTCAGTATTCTCCCAAATAGACTTACGATCTAGATATCATCAACTACGAATCAAGGAGTCTGACATACCCAAGACTGCTTTTCGAACAAGATATGGGCATTATGAATTCGTTGTGATGCCCTTTGGATTAACGAATGCCCCAGGAGCCTTCATGGATTTGATGAATAGAATTTTTAAAGACTATCTTGATAACTTCGTGATCGTATTTATAGATGATATTTTGGTTTATTCCAAGTCTGAGGCAGAACATGAAAAACATCTTAGGGATGTTCTTTCCATATTAAGAAATGAAAAGTTGTATGCCAAATTCTCCAAGTGTGAGTTTTGGACGCGACAAGTTGCCTACCTAAGGCATATTGTAAAGCAAGAAGGAATCTCAGTAGATCCTGCTAAGATTGAAACAGTTAGTAAGTGGTCAACAGTCAGCGAAGTGTGAAGCTTCCTTGGATTAGCAAGATATTATAGACGATTTGTGAAGAATTTCTCAAGTATAGTATTACCCTTAACTAACCTCACCAAGAAGAATAATCCTTTTGTCTGGAACCAAGCATGTGAACAAAACTTCCAGGAACTAAAAGAAAGTTTGACCACAGCCTCTATTCTCACTATACCTGACGGATCATGGGGTTTAACTGTGTACAGTGACGCATCGAAGAAGGGGCTTGGTTGTGTATTGATGCAACACGGAAAGGTAATAGCATATGCTTCAAGACAACTAAAACCTTATGAACAAAATTATCCCATTCATGACTTGGACTTAGCTGCCATAGTCTTTGCCTTAAAGATATGGAGACATTACTTATATGGGAAAAAGATCCAAATTTATACAGATCATAAAAGCCTTAAGTACTTTTTTACCCAGAAAGAGTTAAATATGAGGCAACGAAGATGGTTAGAATTAGTCAAAGATTATGACTGTGAGATCCTATATCATCCAGGAAAAGCTAACATTGTTGTTGATGCTCTTAGCAGAAAGTTAACTCATACAGCAGCCCTAAGTACCATCTCCAAACACATAATGGATGACCTTGAAAGAGTTGAGATCTCACTAATACCAGGAGCCTTCAATCCTCTAATAGCACAATTAATTGCAAGACCTGCATTAAGGCAAACTTAGCCCCCGCTTTATTGGACCCTTTGAAATATTAGAACATATTGGCCAAGTAGCTTATCGATTAGCATTACCACCCACCCTTTTCTACAATACATAATGTTTTTCATGTATCGATGTTTCGAAAATACATGTTTGACCCATCACACGTAGTAAATTATGAACCTCTATAAATAAGTAAAAACTTGGAATATGAAGAGATTCCAATTTGCATCCTAGCAAGAGAGAAAAAGTCTCTTCGTAATCGGGAAATAAGTTTAGTGAAGGTTCTCTGGAGAAATCAGCAAGTAGAAGAAGCTACATGGGAACGAGAAGAAGAGATGAAAGTAAAATACCCTTATCTGTTTAAGAATCAAGAAACTTTCGAAGAAGAAAGTTCTTAAGGGGGGAAGAATGTAACAACCCAAATTTGTACGCATACACTACAGGAAATTAAATGTCAAATGTTAAGTAGGACGAAATTTTATTTAAAGGAGTGGTAAATGTAATACCCTAACTCTAATTTAGAAAGTAGGAAAAAAAATAAAATATATAATTAAGAATGAAAAATATATACATTTAATAGGAAAATCGGGTGGAAATTTAGAATTGGAAAAAATAAGAAATTTATTAATTATCCAAAATAATGAATAAATGGGCAGAATTAGGGAGGATTAATTAGAAGTTGGACGCTAGCTAATTCAGGAGACAAAGGGCAGTAGATAAATTTTTGTTTAGGCACTGCTCATTAGAAGAATTGGAGGTGAATTAATTACCCATATACTCTTAAAATTTGAAAGAGTTAAAAAGGGAAAGTGGAATCCACAAGCAGTGAAGACAACCCACGCGTGAAAACTAGCGAGATTGGAGAGAAAATTGAAGAGAGCGAGAGTGGTGAGAGCGAGATTCTCAGTGAGAAAGTGAGAGAGAGCGAGAGCCACAAGAATAAAACCAGCGAGAGCGAGAGCGAGATTCTCAGCGAGAAAGTGGGAGAGAGCGAGAGCCACGAGAGTAAAACCAGCGAGAGCGAGAGCGAGACCCCAAAAGCCAAACCAGCAAGAAAGCTGGAGAGAGTGGGATTCTGAGAACAGAGAGAGCGAGATTTGGACAGAAACATGGATTATGCATTGGATTTGGCCACGATCTTATACATTATACATGGACAACCCTAAAATTGAATACAAACAAAGGTTGAAGACGTAAGGGCAAACGTTAGCCAAAATTAGGTGTCTTATTAAGAGAAATTCTTAAACCTAAGTAATTTTAAAGAAGTCATTTGTAGAATGAGTTGTCACACAGAAAAGAGCTGGAAATGGCTATAAATAAGAAGGTTTTAGGCTAGAAGTTAAAATGATTCTCAAACAAAACTCAGTAGTAAAAATCGTGTGAAAATGGTGAAGTAATTTTGTTAGTTTGAAGGCGGAAACGCAAGGGAAGTGCTGCCCAAATTTCCTTCTGATTTAAGAGGGAAAGCTCTACTAATTAAACCATAAGGAATAATAAGGAATAACTAGGATCGCAGTCAAGGTAGGTAGTTTATCTCACCCTCTCTTTAAGTGTTTCATGGTAGTGTACCTTTAATATGTTGCATAATTATGTGATTGTTATGTTGCATTACATGTTTAAAATATGTTTGTCGACAAGGGACCCCATGCATTATGTTTGTTTATAAGATTAAATTTTAATTAGATAAAGGTTATGCTTCAAGGGCTAGCAGGATATGTATGGTTGCACCCCTCTAGACCCAATTCTATGTCAAGATTATGCTAGAGACTAACAGGGTATGTATGGTTACACCCCTCTAGTCCAATCTTACGTTTATGTTAATGGTTGATGTTCGATGCAACTCTAGCCCTACTGACTGCATGACCCGCTAATCATCAAATGGGTTAGTTTCCGCCTAAGTCCTCATCTTCCTATCAGGGCGGAGAAATTTATGTTAGAAGCATAACCGACCACCACATGTTATTATATGTTTTCGGTCCCAATCATATGTTTTCAGAACATGTTGCATGTGATTGTGCATTTGGTCACTACCTTATGTGAGAACTACTTACTGGGTATATTATATACTCATCCTATTTTTACAGACTTTGTAGGTAAGGACACAGCATAGGTGGCAGAACTGGACGTCGCTCAAATGGCCAACCATCAACTCACTATTATAGGCATATGCCAATTTTGTATCACTACGCTAATGTTTTATGGATCTGGTGTTTTTTAAAATAACTTTTTATATAGTTTTCTACCTAATTAATAAAATTTTAGAATATGTTCTTTGAAATTTTTACAAAAACTCATCATCTCATAATAGAAAAGTCTAAGTATGCATGTCGTAGCAATCGGCCCATAATATGTAAGGATCCGGTCATTACAGGGAATCCTCGATTTAACCGAGGACGGGGCAAGGACGAGGAGGGGATCCCCGCCCTGTCCCCGACTCCCTGCCCTGATTTTTTTTTAATTGTTAGTATATATATATATATATATAAAATAACAACAACAACAACAACAACAACAATAATAATAATAATAATAATATATTACTGAAACTGTAACGACCAGATCCTTACATAATAAGGTCCGACCGCTACGACATGCATACTTAGATTTTCTATCATGGGATGCGTTTTGGTAAGAATTTCAAAATAACACATATAAAATTTTATTAATTAAGTAGCAAATATATACAAAAGTTTATTTTACAAAACACTAGGATCCTTAAACATTAGTGTAGTGGAACAAAATGCCTATATGAAAAAAATAGTGAGTTTGATGGTTGGCCCCTTGAGCGACGTCCAATCATGCCACCTACGCTGTGTCCTTACCTACAAAATCTGTAAAATAGGATGAGTATATAATATACCCAGTAAGTAGTTCTCATTTAAGGTAATGACCAAATGCACAGTCACATACAACATGTCATGAAAACATATGATTGGGACCCAAAACATAAACTTATAATAACATGAGGTAGTCGGTTATGCTTCCAACGTAAGTTCCTCCGCCCTGGTAGGAAGATGAGGACTTAAGCGAAAACTAACTCATTTGATGATTAGTGGGTCATGCAGTCAGTTGGGCCAGAGTCGCATCCAACATCAACCATTAGCATAAACGTAAGGTTGGACTAGAGGGGTGCAACCATACATACCCTGCTAGTCCCTAGTATAAACATAACGTAAGATTGGGCCTAGAGGGGTGCAACCATACATGCCCTGTCAGCCCTGGAAGCATAACCTATACCTAATTAAAACTTGATCTTAACATAATCGTGAACAAACATAATGCATGGGGTCCCTTGTAGAGAAACGTGTTTTAAACATGTAATGCAACATAAAAATAAGAACATAATAAAGCAACATATCAAAGGTGCACTATCATAAGCACTTAAAGAGAAGGTGAGATAAATTACTTACCTTGACTACAATCCTAATTATTCCTTAAGGTTTGGTCTTGAAATGTTCTTGATTTTTTTTTTTTAAGAACGTGCGCCACTTCCCTATTTATTGGAAAGTTTTAACTGACCTCTCCTTATATATATATATATATATATATATATATATTTATTTATTTATTTATTTTCTTTTATATTTATCTTCTTCTTTTTTTATGTTTATCTTTTTTTATATTTATCTTTTTTTAATGTTTATCTTATTTTATATTTATTTATTTATTTATGTTTATCTACTTTTATGTTTATCTTCTTTTATATTTATCTTTTTTTTAATGTTTATCTTCTTTTATATTTATTTTTTTAATGTTTATTTTCTTTTATATTTATCTTTTTTTTTTTTTTTATGTTTATCTTCTTATAGGCCAAATTTTAAACCTAGTGGCTTAAACTTAGAACATGTTTACTAATATCTAGATTTAATCTTGAACCTTAATTAACATTCATTATCTAATTTCCTATAATGTTTGTATTCAACTTGAGTTGTTACATTCTTCTTCCGTTAAGAACTTTCGTCCTTGAAAGTTTCTTGATCCCTAAATAGATAAGGGTATTTGGTTCTCATTTCTTCTTTTCATCCTTATGTTGCTTCTTTTATTCGCTAATTTCTCCAAAGAACTTTTACTAAATTTATTTCTCGATTATGAAGTGACTTCTTTTCTCTTGCTAGGATGCAAACTGGAGTCTCTTCATATTTCAAGTTTTCACTTATTTGTATTTTGAGTTCTTTTAACTCTGCAGGCGCTATTCTATATGGTGCTTTAGATATTGGTTTAGCTCTGGGAATTAGGTCTATACAGAATTCTATTTCTCGGCTAGGCGGTACACCTGGAAGCTCTTCTGGAATACATCTTCAAACTCTCTTATTACAGGAATGACCTTAATTTTATCCTTTTGGTTTCATAAATCCACCATGCTTGCTAGATATGCCTGAGCTCCATGGTTGAGCAAATGCTTAGATTTTAAGGCTGAAATTATTCTTGGGGTTGATTGTATATTAGAACTCTTAAATTTTTTGTTCCTGTTGGAAAGGTGAATATGACCTCTTTATTATGGCAATCTATGCTTGCATAGTTTGCTACTAACCAGTCCATACCTAGTATTATGTCAAAATCACTTATGTCTAGGATGATAAGAGTCACCCCTAGTTTATGTCCTGATGCTGACAACTCACAGTTTTCCACCGTCGAGCTGGCCAGCATAGATACTTCGACAGGAGTAGCTATGAATAGAATGTAGCCTAAGGGCTTTGATGTTACTTGAGCGTGTTTTACAAATGTTGTAGAGATGAATGAATGACTCAAGCTCGAATCAAATAAAGTGAAGGTATAATACCCGAGGATGGGTAATATACCTGTAACAACTGTATCTTGGTTCTCTGCCTCTTGACGTGTAATAGCAAACACTCGTCCTTTCTACTGCTGGGTAACCTTGTTATTGGTAGGCTGGATGGTCTGAGTAGTTGATACTTGGGTGATGAGCTTTGGGCAAGTCTTTGCATAGTGACCTGTCTAGCCACAATGGAAACATACTCCTAAGTTTCGAAGACATTGCCCCTGATGATATTTTCCACAATTTTTGCACTTAGGATATGAGAAAATTTGGCTCTTCTGTTGTGAATGTACGCCTTGAGTGACTTGGGTATTTTTAGCTTGCCGTTGTGAACGTTGGAAGCTTTGTTGGTTGAATTTCCTCTTTTGATTTGACATTGATCCTCATTCAGGAATTGAGGTTTTGACAGTAAGATTTATGCCCATGAGTAAGGCTGACTCGAGGGCAAGTGCATACTCTTTGTGTCGGAAGGCAGTGATCGTGCCTCGAATGCCTTCTCTTAATGCCTAGATAAATCTTTCCACCTTATTCTCTTCTGTTTCTACTAGCCGGGGAACAAAATGAGACAAGCGATCAAATTTCCGTTCATACTCCGCCACCGACATGTTCCCTTGACGAAGATTAAGAAATTCCATTTCCTTCAGGTATCTTACTGCCAATGGGAAAGCTTGTTGTAAAAGGCCTGACTAAATTGCTGCCATGAGATTGAACCTCTGATTGTTCTTTGTGTGGATTCCCATCAAAACTTTGCATCGCCTCTTAACATGAAGGTGACACAATTTACATTATGTTCTTCTGGGATATTCATGTGGCAGAAAATAGTTTCTATTTCTATTATCCAATTCTCTACTATAGTTGTGTTGAAGGATTGAACTTCCTAAATTCTCGAATGATTTTCGAGTCATTTATATCATTGATTATTGGTGCAGTTGACGAGGTTGTGCTTCCATTACCCATATTCTGTATTAGTAGTTGTAGTGCTTCTGGTGTAAGTAACACATAAGGCATTTGTCTATGTCCTAGATTTTGATCCGCTATGGGTTCATTTCAAGATCTGCCTTGTCGTGTTGGAACTCGTTGTAGTGCGATCTGGTACACACATTCTTTCATAACAAGGAAACAATCTAATCCTACATTTTTATTTATTTATTTACTCATACTTATGTTTACTAAATTACTTATTTGAAAATTCCACTTACCAACGTATTCGACATAGCTATAGGCATAAAATAACAGGTCGAACCATCAAACACCACGTTTTTATATGTTTATCTTCTTTTTATGTTTATCTTATTTTATATTTATCTTATTTTATATTTATTTATTTATTTACGTTTACATTTTTTTAATGTTTATCTTCCTCTCTCTCTCTTTTTTTTTTTTTTTTTAATTTTTATCTTTATCTTTTTCTTTTTTTTTTATGTTTTTCTTTTTTTTATATTTATCTTCTTTTTTTTTAATGTTTATCTTCTTTTATATTTATCTCTTTTTTAAAAATGTATCATTATTATGTTTAACCTTCTACATATTATTTATTATTGTTATTATTTTCCATTTTCTTCAAAATGTTCTTATATTGTCATTATTTTATTTTCTAGATTTTTTTTACTTGGATATTTGCATAATTTTCAAATAAATATTATGTTTATTATTTATCTAATGACCAATAAGATTTATAGGCCAAATTTTAAACCTAGTGGCTTAAACTTAGAACATGTTTACTAATATCTAGATTTAATCTTGAACCTTAATTAACATTCATTATCTAATTACCTATAATGTTTATATACAACTTAAATTGTTACATTGTTCATTACAGGAATCAATGGTACTTAAGGAGTGAGATATAACTACAGGGGCAAAACGGTAATTTGGTCCAGCTGTACCTACGAGCATCTATGAAGGGTCATCGTACTCATGATTGGTTATATCCGACGGACACAGAAATATATCTGTGGTAAGAAGAGTTCAGCTGTTGGTCTTTAGTGGAATGCTTAACAGTTAACGGATGGTGGATCTCGTGGTTAAAGAGTTTAGTCAGCTATTCAGGGACCATTGGAGCTTCGAGCCATAGGTCCATTAGGTCCCTTGGGTAGCTTGGATAAAGTCGAGAACTAGTGTTTGGGTTAATTTGAAATGTTCAAATTGACAAAAAGAAGTTCAATTATATATGATATAATTGGCCTGGTTAATTATATATAATATAATTGGCTAAATGTATGAGATACATTATTTTGGAGGAAATTAGATATAAATATGATTTATATCAAGTAGAGAAGAATTACTATAGTAGATATGTGATATCAAATTATAGGGTAAAAATATAATATGATTATATTTATCAATAATTTAATTGGTTAATTATATGATAATTAACCTAAAAACTCTCTCGGATGTGCATTAGTGGGAAAACTATGTCGATTATTATAACCGAAGAATAAAAATGAAAATTTGTTTCATTTTGAAGAGTTCGGAGAAAGATCGGAAGGTTTTGCGCTGGTGTGGAAACATAAACGATCGCATAAGTCGAGAGCCTATATGATAGTCGCTCAATGTCTAAACGATCGTACACTAGTTCCTAGACGATTGGATAGCTTTCCTAAACGATCGTATAGTGTGTCGTATTTGCTAAACGATCGTGTACCTTTTCTTAAACGACCGTTTAGTAAAACCTACACGATCGTGTAGTTTCTTCTAAATGATAACATCTAGCTATGCGATAGCTTCCTATTCTCTCCCACTTGCTTATCGTCTATACGATCAATTCTTCCTCCTACCTCTACCAAACTCACCAAAGACCACACTTTGGGTTCTCACGTCGAAAATACCAAGGGCTCCTTTCTGGTGGTGTCGTCTTTGCTGCGTTCATTTGTTTGCGATTGTTCGTGCTGCTGCAACCAATGCATCTGTTGGGCGTTTGTCGATCGGGTAGATGTCTTTTGCTGTGTTGAGTTCCAAAGCTTGAAGAACGTCTTCAACTGGTATGAGAACTCTTTCCCTTACTTTTAAGTGTTTAAAGCCTGCTGTTAATTACTATATATTTGCATAATTGTTTGTTCGAATGTATATGGTGTATTTCGATCACGGTGAAATTGGAGAGATTCGACGGCGCTCATGGAACTTTTCGTTGAGAGATCCTTTAAGATCAATAAGGGTTGTTGATGCTAGTTCATCTAGTCATCCATCTCAAGAGTTGAGATTTCCTCAACGTAGTGGGAGGGTTATGAACCCATTTGTACGCTATATAGGTTTAACAAAAGCCCAAACATCATATCTGATGATGGTGTTGAGGATCTATTGTCTTATAAGCAAGCAATGGGAGATGTTGACAAAGATGAATGGATTAAAGCCATGAATAAAGAAATGGAGTCCATGTACTTCAATTCTTTCTGGGACCTTGTAGATCAACCTGATGGTGTAAAACCTATAGGTTGTAAATGGATCTACAAGAGGAAAAGAGGTGCAGGTGGAAAGGTACAAACCTTTAAAGCTAGACTTGTGGCATAGGGTTATACCCAAGTTGAGGGAGTGGACTACAAAGAAACTTTCTCACCTGTTGTCATGTTAAAGTCTATTAGGATTCTCTTGTCCATAGCCACATATTATGACTATGAGATATGGGAAATCGACGTCAAGACTGCCTTTCTGAATGGTAATCTTGAAAAGTCCATCTACATGATTCAACCAGAAGGATTCATTAAACAAGATCAAAAGCAAAAGGTTTGCAAGCTTAATCGGTTCATTTATGGACTGAAATAAGCATCTAGATCTTGGAATATAAGATTTGATACTACGATCAAATCTTATGGCTTTTATCAGAATGTTGATGAGCTTTGTGTTTACAAGAAAATCATCAACAACTTAGTAGCTTTCCTCATGTTGTATGTGGATGATATCCTACTCATTAAGAATGATTTAGGATTTCTGACTGATGTTGAGAAATGGCTAGCCGCCCAATTCAAAATGAAAGATTTGGGAGAGGTGCAGTTTGTTCTAGGGATCTAGATCATAACGGATCATAAGAAACAAGGGTTGGCCTTGTCTCAGGCATCGTATATTAACAAGATGCTTGTCAGATATTCGATGCATAATTCCAAGAAGGGTTTATTACCTTTCAAGCATGGAATTGTTTTGTTTAAAGAACAGTGTCCTAAGACTTCTCAAGGGGTTGGGGAAATGAGACGGATTCCCTATGCATCGGCTATTGGTAGCCTTATGTATGCATTGTTATGTACTAGACCTGATATTTGCTGTGCAGTAGGAATTGTAAGTCATTACCAGTCCAATCTAGGATTAGATCACTGGACGATGGTCAAAACGATCTTCAAATATCTTCGGAGAACGAGGGACTATATGCTCGTGTATGGAGATAAGAATTTGATCCTTACAGGATATACAGACTCTGACTTTTAGACTGATTGGGATTCTTAGAAATCCACATCAGGGTCATGTTAGGATTGGTGTCCTAATTCTCCCGGAGTGTAGTTTGTAAACCGTACACATTCTTATAAATAAAATAAGAGTTATTTTATTTGACATTTACTTATATCCAATAAACAAAGCTCCATGATTATTGTATGTAAACCTAAGCATGTATATGAAATATACAAGTGGATCATGCCTTAAGTGATAACCTAAAAAGGTATGTAGTATAAGGATTAAGGAGGGATACTTGATCCTGGTGACACTACGGATACAACCTGCTTTGTAGAGGTTTGCAAGTGTTGTGAACTACTATAGATGGTAGATCCTGACCATTCATGTGGAGACATGCGAGCGGGGTGTCCTATATAAAGAATTTGTATAAGACTGGACCATGAGATGACTAGTCTCTTTATATAATGCTGTTGATACTTGAGACTTACACCTCACCTAAATGACCATAGGTCACATGACCTCAATCCTGAGTGTTTTGATAACTCCTGCCTTTAAGGGCGGTCCTTTGATTAGTACGGGTGAGAGTGGCAAGATTTCCAACTCAACATGTCTACCTTTTTGGGGATTTGTCTGATTTGGGAGCTGAGAACTCAGTTACACAAGATGAAATTCACTCTTTCCCCGAAGCAGAGGTAAGTAGATATATTTCTCCCTTAAGGGTTGATTCCAGGTCTTGAACATAGTGGCCACAACTTCTCTTTGGAAGAGAGGAACCAGTCATAGTAGGACTATGACTTATGTTCATTAGAGGGATCAGTGGTACTTAAGGACTTAGATGTAACTATAGGGGCATAATGGTTATTGGCCCAGCTGTACTTACGATCGATCTGTGAAGGGTTATCACGCTATTGATTGGTTAATATGGACACAAAATATATCTGTAGTAAGGAGAGTGCAGCTGTCGGTCTTCAGTGGAGTGCCTGACAGTTAATGGATGGTGGATCCCGTGACTAAAGAGTTTAGTCAGTTATTCATGTATCGTTGGAGCTTCAAGCTACATGTATATAAGGTCCCCTTGGTAGTTCAATGGATTCAAGTTGAGAATAAGTTCTTGGTGTTGATTCAAAATGTTCAAATTGACAAGTGGAAATTTGATTATATAGGATATGATTGGTCTGATGTATGAGATACATCAAGTGGATGATTAATGTAAATGTGATTTACATTAAGTACCAAGAAATAGAAAAAGAACTATGGTTTATATGTTTCATGAGATGAAATATTAAAACTATACGTTATAAATATAATATGATAAGTTGGTTATCATATATATTTATAATAATATTAATTATTGGATAATTATCTCTTCTTCTTCTCTAATAACCAATTAAGTGGAAGGTTATTGATGGTTTCATGGTAATTGTGAGATAAAAGGAAAAATGTTTTCCCAATTTTAGTAGTTGTTGTGAGAGTTGCTATTCTCGAAAAGTCACTCACGGATCTTTTTCAAGTGAATAGGATTCACTAAACGATAGCTGAAGAGAGAATAAACGATCATGGAGTGACACTACATGATAGTTCACTCAGCTGGTCGTAGCTAAACGATCGTGAAGCATTTTCTAAACGATTCGGCATTTGTCTATGTGATAGACTTCTGTTTTCTCCCACTTGCTCAATTGTTTACACAATTTTTACTCCTGCGGTCTCTTCCTCTAACCAAGTTAACACAGAGCCCACACTTCTGGTTTCTCACACCGAGAATACCAAGGTAGCCATTGTGGTGGTGTCTTACTCAACTCCACTGAGGTTGGGGTTTTTGGAGGCCATTCATTGTGTTCATGATCTTGGAGATTGTTGTGCTCGAGTTCGCTGTTGATCGTGCTGTGTTTGAGTGTTCGTGTGTTACTGCCTTGGAGTCGGAACGAGCGTTCGTGATCGAGGGAGTTTGAAGATGAGTCTTCAAAGGTATGATACTTTATCCTTGATCTTATTGTAAAGCATGCTATAATTTCGTATTGTGCATGACCATTTAGTTTTTGTTTCTTATTTGTAATTTTGTATGTTCAAATATGAATTGAATTCGGAACGATCATTCTGCTGCTCATGGAAGTCCTCATGTTAGATTTCCTTCAATTGGTATCAGAGATAGGTTGTTCTGATATTCCAAATTTCACTTATGTTTTGAGCTTCTTTTACAGTCATAGTGGATTTTCTACATTTGCGTTTAGGTGTTAAATGCATTTGTGGATGGCGTTGATGAATGTTTATGGGTTAATTGACTCTGTTTAAAGCTTTCTTTCAATTACAAAGTGTTAATTTGTAAGGATTCTTGTGTTTTTGGGCATAATTAACAAGCAATCGAGTATGCAATCCAAAGTGTTTGAGTTTGTCGAGTCATTCGTGATGGAGTTTCGAAGCTTGGAGGTGCGGTTCTTAGTAAGGAAAAAGACCAAGAGTTGGTCGTGTCGTGTAGCCTCAGGTAAACAATCGTTGGGATTTAGCTAAATAATCGTGTAGATTTTTCTATGCGATCATGTAGTATTTACTAAACGATAGCTAAACGATGGCCGTGTTTACTCTATCGTGTAGCGTTGGGTACCTAATTGCGTAGATGTTGGAGGTAAATGATCGAGTAGGAGCATTTGATGCTCATCATTTAATAAAAGACACACGCACTAAACGATTGTGTAGTTAGCATGGCTCATCGCATAGTCATTGACTACACGATCACGTGGTATACGCTACTTAGGTGCTCACTCAACGACGCTTGGGTTTTGGTACACGATCAGTGGAGATAGCATTGGGTACCAAACTCACCAAAGACCACACTTTAGGTTCGCTTATTTGAACCGGAGACTCTTTGCTTTTGTAATAGTTAGCATTTAGTTTTTAAGGATTTAAGGCTAATTATTTCGGTTCATCAATTTTTGCTTAATATATATGAGATGTATGTCATTTATATGGCATAGTGTATGACATATAGATTTGAAACCCACCTTAGATTGTGCAATTATTCATGCATCATGTATTATAAGTGTTATAATATGGCATGATGAAATTACAAGAAAGCATGCACATGCATCATGAAATATAAGAGTTATGTTTGTGCATGCAGTAAGCATATTCATGGATCATCTTTATATTATAAGCGTTATAGTATAAGGGTGAATGGAAGCATGTTTTTGCATGGTTCGTTGCTTATTTGTATAAGAGTTATATAAAAAGTAGCAATGAATGAACAATGCATGGAGCATGACACTTAGGCTGTTTATAAGCATTATGAATGCCTTGTATGTGTTTGCTTTGCATTGTGGATGGTTTTGGTTGTTTCTGTTATAAGCGTTAAATAGAAATTAGAACTAAAATCGATAAGAAAGAGTTGCATGCGGACTTAGGCAAACTCATGTTTTAAAAAGGTTTTATAATTGGATTGAGATAGACCTAAGTTCAAGGTTCTAATGGGATTAGCAACCTAATTTGATCTTTTTAAATCGATTTAATAGGATTAAGTTGATTGACATAAAAGATTAAATTGTATTAAATCTATCTATAAGGGACCTTTTGTCTAAGGCGGATTCTGTCTAGGCTGGTGTACTTAACCTGACAGAAATGGAACACTCGTACTTGGGAACCTACCTGGAAAGATGAATTAGATAGATTTTCTGCAAGCATGCGACAGTTGGTCAAAGACTCCCTTAAAGAGTTTAATGGATGATGATCAAAAGTTGTTCATCTAAGGTAAAAGTTACTCTTGGGCAAACTTAAACAGTCACATAGTTAAAATTCTTAGTCGTGTTTTTTCTAAGTAAACTAAACCCTAGGCTATAAAATACTCAATGGGAGGAAGGGATATATCTGATATGTCAATGATTCCACTCACGTTTCTCCCTAAATGTTCACGCCGTGAGATTCATGCTTGGCCTCGTGGTGCACTGGGAGCATCCCCCTTCGGATGGTGTTTGCATGAGTCAATATCAAGGTGGACGGAGAGAGTGTTTATAGTAAGTAGGTGAAGGGTGTATGTCAACAATTCCTACGGTCTCTATCATTGGTTCGCATCGTGAGATCATTTTGTAGTCCCTCGTGGCACCCTGGGAGCGTCCCCCTTCGGATGGGTTTTGTGCAGTTGGTCAATATCAAGGTGAACTCCAGAAATGGATAGGGTCACTTTAGTTTTTGTCCCAATCGGTTTTCCCTTCGTATTGGCTGCTTGGGGAAAAACTCTAGGGCCTAAAATGGCGGGTCACACTTATAGGAAATTGTTAAGTAAGTTAATGATTTCTTGACCAAATCAAAGATGGCTAGTCATTATAGGAGCAAGAGCTGTTCTGGTATTAATGGCTAGTTGAGAATGTCTCAATTCAGAGGAGGGATAAATTGACCACCCTTCGGCGGATTTTGTCCCAAACCTTTGAAGCATCAATGAAAAACTAGATGTCACATGGGGTTCATGTTAGTTTTGCTAAACCGTATTGGATGTTGCATGTTTTTTCAACGGGTATTTGCTTAAAACCTAACGTAGGTCAATGTATTTTTGTTTTCAGCAACATGTTTGATTTTCTCTTTAATGCCTCTAGTTTGACCGATTACGTACAGTGGAAAGAGTCTTGTAAAAAGTATTTCGTGGTAAACGACCTCGAGTTTGTCATGGTTGAGGGGTGTCCTCAAGTCTCGACCCTTGATGCACTGCGAAGTGTTCGTAATGCATATGAGGTGTGGATGAAGGCTAATTCATTGGCTTGACTTCACATATTGGCTAGCATACCTGATGCTTTGGGCAGAAGGATTGAGAACATGGTCATTGCACTTGAGATCATGGGCTCATTGCAAGATTTGTTTGAATGTCAGTTCTCACTTTTCGAGCATAGAGTGATGGATGACAAAACCAGTAGTTTTGGTTCCCAAGTTGAACTTCATAAAGAGAAAGCAAATGTTGCTAACTCTGTTGAAGTTCATCGACGAGAAGTGTTCTCTAACATGGAACTTTGAGCTTATTTAGGTTCTGATACTGATCCGACTACTCTCCAAAAGAGGAGGATGTCTAAAGACAGTAACTATGATTTATTGGTCTTGGAGATGTTTTTGGTAGAGAATGATGATTCTGCCTTGATCCTTGATTCGGGTGCTACTAATCACGTTAGTTTCTCTTACTAAGGATTTAGTTCCTGGAAAACGTTGCCATAGAGAGAGTTGACTCTTCGAGTCGGTACTGATGAGGTTGTTTTAGCTATTGCTATAGGTAGGCTGAAATTATTTTTGGACAAGAAACGTTATCTGTTATTGGATAATGTTTTCGTAGTTCCTCATATCAAGAGGAACTTAATCTCGGTTTCTTATCTCATTGAATAAGGTTATACATCTACTTTTATGAGAGTAAAGTGTTTATTTTCAAGAATAGATTGGAGATTGGTTTTGGTTTAATGGAAAATAACTTATATGTACTAAGGTCGTTAGTCATAAAAGCCTTGTTTAACACTGAAATGTTCAGTACGACAACGACAGCTAAAAGACCAAAGGATTCTCATAAGGAAAATACCCATCTTTGGGATCTAAGGTGAGGTGCCATCAACCTCAATAGGATTGAGCAGTTGGTGAAAAGTGGACTTCTAAAGAGTTTAGAAGAAAACTCCTTGCTAGTGTGTGAATTATGCCTCAAAGGCAAGATGACCAAATGACCTTTTACTGGAAAAGGTAGTTTACGACACTTCAGGATTTGCGGGTGTCCGACCCACGTGCTTATCACTAACCCGAAGATGTTGGAATCGTGTTCAAAAGTTTGCCTCTTTGTAGGCTACCCCAGGGAAACGAGGGGTGGATACTTCTATGATCCGAGTGAGAACAAAGTGTTTGTCTCTACAAATGCTATCTTCTTGGAAGAAGACCACATCATAGATCATAAACCACGAAGTAAGCTTGTTTTATGTGAAATTTCTAGTAAGACTGAGATTGCTGAGGGTTCAACAAGAGTTGTTAAACAGATTGACAGATCAACAAGAGTTGTTGAGGTTGGTACATCTAGTCAACCAGCTCAAGATTTGAGACTACCTCGACGTAATGGAAGAGTTATAAACCCGTCGGATCACTACATGGGTTTGAATGAAGCTCAGAACCTCATTTCTAATGATAGGGTCGAGGATCCATTGTCTTTTAAGCAAGCAATGGAGGATGTTGACAAGGATGGGTGGATTACGACCATGAACCAAGAGATGAAGTCTATGTACTTCAATAACTTCTGGGAGCTTGTGGATCCACTTGATTGGGTAAAACCTATAGGGTGTAAGTGGATCTATAAGCAAAAGTGAGGTATAGATGGAAAGGTGAAAACCTTTAAGGCTAGACTCATGGCAAAGGGTTATACCAAGGTCGAGGGAGTGGACCATGTGGAAACTTTCTCATCTGTTGTCATGCTAAAGTCTATCAGGATACTCCTGTCCATAGCCACATTTTATGATTATGAGATATGGCAAATGGGCGTCAAGATTGTCTTTCTTAATGGTAATCTTGAGGAGACCATCTACATGGCTCAACCAGAGGGGTTCGTAGTTCCAGATCAAGAGAAATGAGTTTGCAAGCTTAATAGGTCCATTTATGGGCTGAAACAAGCATCTCGATCATGGAACATTAGATTTGACAGTGCGATCAAGTAATTTGACTTTGATCAGAACGTTGATGAGCCTTTTATCCTACTCATTGGGAATGATGTAGGGTTTCTGTCTGACATTAAGAAGTGACTAGCTATCCAGTTCCAAATGAAAGATTTGGTGAGGCACAATATGTTCTAGGGATCCACATTATTCAGGATCGTAAGAACAAAAGATTAGCCTTGTCTCAGGCATCATACATGTTGATCAAGTACAGGATGCAGGATTCCAAGAGGGGTTTGTTACCCTTAAGGCATGGAATCATTTTGTCTAAGGATCAATGTCCTAAGACACCTCAAGAGGTTGAGAAGATGAGATGGATTTGCTATGCAGTAAGGATTGTCAGTCGTTATTAGTCCAATCTAGGATTAGAGCATTGGAAGGTGGTCAAGACATTCCTTAAGTATCTTCGAAGAACGAGGGACTTCATGCTCGTACATGAAGACAAGGATCTGATCCTTACAGGATACGTAGACTCTGACTTTCAGATCGATAAAGATTCTCGTAAATCGACATCAGGGTCAATGTTCACTCTTAATGGAGGGGTTGTAGTATGGCGAAGCATCAAGCAAGGATGCATCGTGGACTCCACTATGGAAGTCGAATACGTAGCCGCTTGTGAAGCAGCTAAGAAGGCTGTTTGGCTGAGAAAATTCCTTACAGATTTGGAAGTTGTTCCAAATATGGATTTGTCGATCTCTCTCTATTGTGATAGCAGCGGGGTTATGGCAAATTCAAAGGAACCTCAGATCGAGACAAGCATATAGAACGAAAATATCATTTGATTAGGGAGATTGTACATCGTGGCGATGTGATAGTCACGAAGATCACATCGGAGCACAATGTTGCTGATCCATTTACAAAGGCTCTCGTGGCTAAAGTGTTCCAGGGTCACCTGGAGAGTCTCGGTCTACGGGAGAAGCGACATCTTGTTTAGGGCAAGTGAGAGATGATACTGGGTATAGAGTATGCCCTAATTTATTGTATGTTGTACTTATATTTATATTGAATTGTACATTAGTCTCCTGAGACGTTAGGACAAATGGGAGATTGTTGGGATTGGTGTCCTAATTCTCCCGGAGTCTCGTAGTTTGAACTGTACACATTATTATAAATAAAATAAGAGTTATTTTATTTGGCATTTACTCAAATCTAATAAACAAAGCTCCATGGTTATTGTATGTAAACTTAAGCATGTATATGAGATATACAAGTGGATTATGCCTTAAGTGATAACCTAAAAAGGTATGTAGTATAAGGATTAAGGAGGGATACTTGATCCTAGTGACACTACGAATACGACCCGCTTTATATAGGTTTGCAAGTGTTGTGAACTACTATAGATTGGTGGGGGTGACCTATACAAAGAGTTTGTATAAGACCGAACCACGAGATGACTAGTCTCTTTATCTAACGACGTTGATACTTGAGACTTACATCTCACCTAAACGACCATAGGTGATATGACCTCAATCCTGAGTGTTATGGGAGCTTCTGCCTTTGAGGGTAGTCCTTTGATTAGTATGGGTGAGAGTGGTCAGATTGCCAACACAATATGCCTACCTTTTTAGGGATTTGTCTGATTTGGGAGCTGGGAACTCAATTACACAAGATGGAATTCACTCCTTCTCCGAAGCAGGGGTAAGTAGATAGATTGCTCCCTTAAGAGCTGATTCTGGGTCTTGAACATAGTGGCCACAACTTCTGTTTGGAAGAGAGGACTCAGTCATAGTAGGACTATGACTTATGTTCATTAGAGGGATAAGTGGTACTTAAGGAGTTAGATGTAACTACAGGGGCATAATGGTTATTGGCCCAGCTGTACTTACGAGCGATCTATGAAGGGTTGTCACACTATTGATTGGTTAATATGGACACAAAATATATCTGTAGTAAGGAGAGTGCAGCTATCAGTCTTTAGTGGAGTGTCTGGAAGTTAACGGATGGTGGATCCTATGACTAAAGAGTTTAGTCAGTTATTCACGTACCGTTGGAGCTTCAAGCTACAGGTTTATAAAGTCCTCTTGGTAGCTCAATGGATTCAATTGAGAATCAGTTCTTGGTGTTGATTTGAAATGTTCAAATTGACAAGAGGAAATTTTATTATCTATGATATGATCGGTGTGATGTATGAGATACATCAAGTGGAAGATTAATGTAAATGATATTTACATTAATTACCATGAAATAGAAAAGGAACTATGGTTTATATGTTTCATGAGATGAAATATTAAAATTATAGGTTATAAATATAATATGGTAAGTTGGTTATCATATATATTTATAATAATATTAATTATTGGATAATTATCTCTTTTTCTCTAATAACCAATTGAATGGGAGGTTATTGGTGGTTTCATGGTAATTGTGAGATAAAAGGAAAAATGTTTTCCTAATTTTAGTAGTTGTTGTGAGAGTTGCTATTCTTGGAAACTCACTCATGGATCGTTGTCAAGTGAATAGGATTCACTAAACGATAGCTGAAGAGAGACTAAACGATCGTAGAGTGATACTACACGATAGTTCATTCAGCTGGTCGTAGTTAAATGATCGTGGAACATTTTCTAAATGATTGGGCATTCGTCTATGTGATAGACTTCTATTTTCTCCCACTTCCTCAATCGTTTACACGATTGTTACTCCTTCGGTATCTTCCTCTAACCAAGTCAACATAGAGCCCACACTTCTAGATTCTCACACCAAAAACACCAAGGTAGCCATTGTGGTGGTGTCTTACTCAACTTAACCAAGGTCAAGGTTTTTGGAGTCTGTTAGCCATGTTCATCATCTTGGAGATTGTTGTGTTTGAGTTCGTTATTGATCGTGCTGTGTTCGAGCGTTCGTGTGTTGCTGGCTTGGAGTCAGAACGAGTGTTCGTGATCGAGGGAGTTTGAAGATGAGTCTTCAAAGGTATGATACTTTATCCCTTGATCTTATCGTAAAGCATGCTATAATTTCGTATTGTGCATGACCGGTTAGATTTCGTTTGTTGATTGTAATTGTGTATGTTCAAATATGAATGGAATTTGGAACGATCATTCCGCTACTCATGGAAATCCTTATGTCAGGTTTCCTTCAGGTCAGTGTTCACTTTTAATGAAGGAGCTATAGTATGGCAAAGCATCAAGCAAGAATACATCGCAGACTTCATTATGGAAGCCGAATACATAGCTGCTTGTGAAGATGCTAAAGAGGCTATTTGGCTTAAGAAGTTCCTTACTAATTTGGAAGTTGTTCCAAATATGTCTTTGTCCATCACACTTTATTGTGATAATATTTGTACTGTGGCAAATTCTAAGGAACCTAGGAGTCATCGAAGAGACAAGCACATAGAACAAAAATATCATTTGATCAGGGAGATTGTCCATCGAGGTGATGTGATTGTCACGAAGATCGCGTTAGAGCATAACGTTGCTGATCTGTTTACAAAGGCTCTCACGGCTAAAGTGTTCGAGGGTCATTTAGAAAGTCTGGGTCTACGGGATATGCGGCACATTGTCTAGGGCAAATGGGAAATGTTACTAGGGTATAATGTATGCCTTAGTTTATTGTATGTTTTTTTTTTTTACTTTATTTGTATTGTACATTAGTCTCCCTAAGCTTTAGGACAAGTGGAAGATGGTTGGGAATGGTGTCCTAAATCTCCTTGTAATCTTGTAGTTTGTAAACTCTGTATAAACATATTGTTGTTAATAAAATAAATTTTATTGTATAAGCATATACTTAATCCAATAAACTAAGATCCGAGGTTATTTCATGTAATTTAAACAAGTATGTAGAGACATACAAGTGGATTTTGTTTTGATGATTGGGAACCTTATCCTAGTGACACTACAGATACGACCCGCTTTGTAGGTGTTACAAGTGTTGTAAAAAGCTACAAATGATCTAATCCTGATCATTCATGTGGAGACATGCTAGCGGGGGTACTCTATACAAAGAGTTTGTATCAGACCAGACCACGAAATGATTAGTCTCTTTATATAACACTATTAAAAAATAGGGACTTACATTTTAGTAGGATGACCATAGGTGACATGACCTGTATCTTGAGTGAGTTATGAACTCCTGCTCATGAAGGCGATCCTTTCATTTGTATAAGTGAGAGTGGCCAGATTGCCAACTTAACAAGCCTACCATTTTGGGGATTTGTCTGATTGAGGAGTTGGGAACTCAGTTACACAAAAAGAAATTCACTCATTCCCCGAAATTCACTCATTTAAGGGCTGATTTTGGGTCTTGAACATAGTGGCCACACTCTTTCCTGACCCGAGAGGACTTGGTCAGAGTGAGACTATGACTTATTGTTCATTAGAGGAATCAGTGGTACTTAATGAGTTAGATGTAGCTACAGGGGAAAAACGGTATTTTGGCCCATCTGTACTTACGAGCAATTTGTGAAAGGTCATCGTACTGTTGATTGATTATATTCAATACTATCGGTCATTAGTGGAGTGACAGACAGTTAACGGATGTTAGGTAAGTTAATTAAAGTGTTTAATTAATTATCCAAGTACCGTTGGAGCTTCAATCTATAGGTCCATAAGGTCCCCACTATTGCTCAACATGGTTTTCATTTTTGTATTAATTTGAAATGTTCAAATTAATTGAGAGAATTAATTATATATGATATAATTAATTATAATTTATTTGATACATTATGAGAGAAATTTGAATATGATTCAAATACCAATTATATGAATGAGATTCAGGTAATTAAATATAAATATGATTTATATTGAGTGGAATAAAATATTTGGATATGATCCAAGTATCATTTATATGGATGAAATTCATATAAATGGATTTAATTCAAATGTGATTTATATTAAATGTCACGTATAGTTAAGAGAGAATAAAATCTATAGTTTATGTTGTATTTGATGCAATATAAAACTATAAGCTATATTTTTTATTTGATATAACATATAGTGTATATATAATAAAGTAGTTATTATATATGTATGGTGGGTTCAAAAGAATCATCTTTTCCCAACATTCACACAGAAAAACTTCTCTGAGAAAAAAGTCCCAATCTCATCCTCTCCATCTCCTTCCCTCTTCCTATGACTCAAACAAAGCCCATAACTCCTACTTAAGTCTTTGAATCCCAAAAGAGAATATAGAGGGTTCTCGATTGGTAGTGTTCGTGCGTGAAGGAGATCCGCGAGGAAGGAGTTCCATTCGTGATTGTTCGAGGGATTCGTAAAGAAAGGTTCTTCAAAGGTGATTTCTATTGAACTTGTTTCAATTTTAAAGCATGTTGTAATTTAATATTAAATGTATATCAATTGTACGTTTACTGTAAATTTTTGTATTCAGTAATTAATTGAATTTGGACGATTCGCTTCCACTCAAGGATCTCCTCATGTCGAGTTTCCTTCACTTTGAAGATCAACGCTAATAGGTTTTGAACATAACCAATTTTGTGCACATACAAGTGCCTCAACTGTGGTTGGAGCTAACGTGGAACAAAAAGTATCAATTACTCTCCCATTAGTACTAAATGCAGAATCAGATGCAACTGTGGATACCAGAATTGCTAAAAGATCTCGTGCAATTTGGTTAAGAACCTATCTAGAAGAATTTCCTTTCCACCAATGTAAGATATCAAATTTCTCCTCACATTTAATACGAGGCCCCAGTAAGTAAATATCAACTTCTGTATCCACACTTAGTGTATCATCTTCCTTTATATCTCCAAAATCAAAACAAAAAATGTCTGAAGCAGTACTAATAGTAGAAGTAGTAGTTCTAGATGAAGATGTAGTACTCAAAGAGCTACTACTACTATTATCACTACAAGCCGAAGGTTGACTCATACTTGCACAATCCTTATACACTTGAGATGATGAAATTGAACATGAAGATGAACCATGGATAAGCAATGACAAAATATATTCAGCAAACAATTTTCTCAAACTAGACTCCACCTTATTTCCCACTTCTTTTGTTGTATCCATATCAAATAATTGATTTAGACAGTACATAAGAGATTTCATCTTGTAACGTGGGTCCAAAACAAAGCAACATACAAAAAGAAATTTATTTTCTCACTTTTACCCCAATACTTATCATACTTCTCTTGCATTTTCAAAGCCATGTCACGCGAAAGCAAATTATTAGGACCAGCTATGCTTGAATGTTTTTTATGCAATTCTGAATAATACTAATTTCATGGAAGACTATGTCGGAAGTAACATAAAGAGACCCTGAAAGCCTAA
Source organism: Benincasa hispida (assembly GCF_027475165.1). Classification (NCBI taxonomy): domain Eukaryota; kingdom Viridiplantae; phylum Streptophyta; class Magnoliopsida; order Cucurbitales; family Cucurbitaceae; genus Benincasa; species Benincasa hispida. Next base: position 25,427 of record NW_028326383.1, read on the forward strand.
TAGTTACTTCATAGAATACAGACAAGAATTAGTAAAAATTCTAGCAATTTCCCAATATTTGGTGGTTGGTTTACTCTCTTCATTCATGTAGTCTGTATCGTAGTCTTCTAACCTCTCAAATGTTTTTTCAAACTTTTCAGCAGCATCAAGCATCAAGTATGTAGAATTCCATCTAGCTTGAACTCCAGGACACAACATACTCTTAGTAGATATGTTCTCCCCTTCAATACACTTCTTAAATTTAGCAAGTCTAGCAGAAAAAAAGCAACAAACCTCACGACATTTTGAATTCGAATCAATATATCATTCACATATTTTAGACCATCAAAGATAATCAAGTTCAATATATGTGCACAAAACCTAACATGCAAGAAGTCTCCATTTTTTTTTTTAAAAAAAAATCCATGTTTAAGGAGCTTCTTTAGATAAGCAATGATTGTATCATTTGATTAAGCATTATCAACAGTTGATGACATCTCAGCAATTAGTCTTCAAGCCTCCACAAACCTCCTAAATCCCTCGTTCTCCACACATTTAAAGGACAACTCAACAATTATGATCTCAACAGTTAGTCTTCAAGTATTCTCAATAGTAAACATCTAATGGTTCACTATTTTTGTATTACCGCCTCCATCATTATTTGTATTCTTAAATACCAACTTCGTTTGAGTTCTATCTAACTTGCCGTCTTTTATCTGATGAGGATTCTTTTTATAGTAATGTTCAAGATGCATTCTCATAGTTGAATTTTCATTCCTTCTTGGATGACATACATACACCATACAACAATAATTATTATATTTAGCATGTGGATCATCATCACTATACTTAGAGCATTTAATGAAATGGTCCCATACCATAGACGTATTTTTCCTCTTCTTTCGAGCTGGTTGTAGATCTGGTGGAGGCATTTTAATCTCAACAACGTCATCATTTTCGTTCACACTAGAATAGTTGTTGCTCTTGCTAGCAGTAGTATTACTATCACTATTGTTCAAGCTTGTCGACATCGTGATTATTACCTACAATATACAAAGCAAAACCAATATAAGAACAATAAAATAGAAGCTTTATTAAACAAAAAATTTTGAAAATTGAGACATTAAACTTATAATTAAAGGGAGAAAAAAAAAGCTCGTTTGTAAATTTATAAATAACTCATTTAGCCAAAGTGAATTCGGTACAATAGTATCTGACTGGAATTCACATGAATCGTGCTACGACTGCTAGATTTTGGAAGGCCACCGGTCGAGATAAGATCATTTATACTAGTTGCAAAAGAATTGGGTTGAGAAAAACTCTAGTCTTTTACAAAGGAAGAGCCCCTCGTGGCAAAAAATTTGATTGGATCAAGTAAGAGTATCACCTCGACGATAGTGACCGCGATATCAATGTAAGCCTTGTAAAGATCTCATTCATCTTCTAATTGGAATTACTTTTTATTAGTAATAAAAATAGTCTTTCATTTATATACTTAAAATAATACTCTTTCCTGCTTCTTCTGAAGATTTGTAACTTGATCAGAGAGTCACAACTAGTAGAAGATGGATGGGTCGTGTGTCGCGTTGTCAAATAGAAGAACTACTAAAAGAGCATAGATAGCCCAAAGACCTCCCCAACCTCCATAGACTCTGAGGTTCACTTACTAACTCAAACAACCGATGGTGTTTTTGGATCAAATACTTCAATACATGGGAAGGACATGCAAGCTAGAAATAAAGTCATTTTCTAATATCAACAACAAAAACAACTCATCTTCAAGATTAATCCTCAACCAAACAACAACAACAACAATAACAACACAGAAGATCAACAAGAAACAATTGACAAATCATTCATGCATCTTCCAAGGCTAGACAGCCCCATAACAAATACAATCCTTTCAATAATTTTCCAAGATTTGATATCTATAGGATTTTTGAAGTTTGGATAACAATTAGGAGATATCTTCATAAAAGTATTGAATGGACGTATAAATTATCTATGTATCACATTGGGCATGATTAACTTTTATGCTCCAACTTGAGGGTAGTACTAATATTAGGGTTATTTTACTATTGCAAAATCTTTGTTGGTTTGTCCTTTATGGAGTTAAAGTCGAATTAAAAAACTTTACCTTCCCACCGTGCGCCCTAAGAGGTTATCGTCTCTTAGTCAGCCTTCCTCCATCTCGGGATCGTACTAGGCACGTTAACAAGTCCAACCAACTTCCAAGCATTCTTTCTCCACCTATGAGCAAAGTTGTGATCTTTTATGTCGTTCTCATTGTCAAAAACTTGTGACTTTTTTTGTTTTTTTCCTTTAATATCAAATTAATGGAAGGGAAAAATACCCCTTTAGTCCCTAATTTTTAAGGAATAGGTTTATTTGGTCCTTGTGCTTTCAATATCGCCAATTTAATCCCTCAATTTTGAATAATAGGTTTAAAAGGTATCTCTTCCCATTAATTAGATTATTTTTATTATTTAAAATGAAATAACTATTATTAAAATAGTAATTAAAAAGAGAGAAGAAAAAGGTAGGAGAATGCGAAAGAAGAGAATGAGAGAGGGGAATAAAGGCTCCAACAGCGGTAGGGGCTTGGTTAGGGAGAGGAGAGAGAAATTGATTTTTTCTTTTTTCTTTTTAATTACTATTTTAATAACTATTATTTCATTTAAAATAATAAAAATTATTATAATTAATGAAAAGAGGGACCTTTTAAACCTATTATTCAAAACTAAGGGACTAAATTGGATAAATTGAAAATATAGGTATCATATGTACCTATTCTTTAAAATCAGGGAATAATAAGGTATTTTTCTTAATATTTTGATAATAACACACCCGAATTAATCTACTAATAATTTTAGTATTTTGAAGAGCCTATTATGTAGTCTTCGAAACAACGATTACAACACAATTTGAAATCGCCTATATTGGAGCTCCAATGAATAAGATATAGATGAAACAAGTTTAATATAGAAATACGTGTGACAGTGACGTAACAGTTGATTCATCGAAGTGGATGCGATTAAAAGGTGGCATGTGGAACAATGAAGTGACACATAGTGAGCTTTTGGTTTTTGTTTGGTTTTAAAAACAAAATGACATTAAAAGAGTATATATATATATATATAAAGATATCTTTGCATGGATTTTTTTTTAAATAATACCTCGTTTTATTAAAGCCTCAAGGGGAATCTTGTAAACAAAAATCCTTTATCGCTAAACGAAAAATCTCGATTAGATAATTCCCTAGCCATATGCTACAAATTGATTCTTTCTTTGTCCATTTGGCAATCAAAGCGACACACTTTTTTCATGAATATTAAACAAATTCAAACAAACAACAATCAAAGAACTCATTCAACAACTAGATTTATTCAATTCAGCAGCTAATCTCCCCTTCCTTTACCACCTTTCTTAAAATTGGGAATTTTTAATTTTAATCTTAATTTTAGTAAATTCATAATATCGATTTGTTTTCTTATTTACATAATTTCAATTTTTGACTTTATAAAATGGTATTCATGAATTTCCATTTGCATTCATTTAGTTTAAGTTTTTTCATAATTACATTCCCTTGAGTTCAGGAGATTTTGTTTCTTTCATAATTTGTTCATTCAATTACAAATTTCCTTTTTTCTAATGGATGTCATACTTTGGCTTAAATTAAAAATTCACAATTAGGGGGGATTACATTTATTGTAAAATTATTGTTACAGATCTTTGTTTTCATATGTGTTTCATTTTTTTATGTATATGTACAAGATTTATATAATATATATCCCCATACTTTAATTTGTCTCATTTCCAATCTTTGGAAATTGGTTGACATATATACCCCATATTTTTAATATATATCCCTTGTAGTTAACTAGTCATTTAATAATTTTAGTCTCATACTCATATTTTTAAAATATATCCCTTGTAGTTAACTAGTCATTTAATAATTGTTTATTTTGATTATTAAATATGCAATGTTAGATTATCAATTACAGATAAAATCTAAGGTTACTAAATGTAATTTTGAACAGTATGTGGTTAGCATATAGGTAAATTATGTTCAAGTAATAACTTAAAGGGTCTATTGTATATGAATAAGGTTGGGTGCCTAATCTTAGTGACATTATAGATACAACCCACTTTGTAATTATTGCAAATAATTTGATTCAAATCATTCTTGTGGAGACATGTGAGTTGGGATTATTCTATATAAAGAGTTTGTATAAGACTAGACTACGAAATATATAATCTCTCTTTATAAATATGTTAATTGAAGAGATTAATATTTTATAGGATGATTATATGTGACTCGGTCTTATTCCTGAGTGAGTTATGAACTTTTATCCGTGGGGGCTTGTCTATTGATTTTCATGGGTGAGAGTGACCCGAGTCACCAACTTAATATGTCTACCATTTTAGGACTTGACCAAATAAGAAGTTGGAAATGTAATTTCACAAGATGAAATTTGTTTCTTCCCATATAAGGAAAGTAAATGAGTTAGGGAAAATAATTTTGCAAGATGGAATTCACTCAACCCTTATAGGAAAAGTAAATGAGTAGTTCCCTTAAAGTCATCATTTCAAAAGTTGAACGATGGGGCCACATTCTCTCTCTGGCCCGAGAGAGACTTGGTTTATGGTTGGACTATAAACAAGTTGTTCCTCATAGAATCAGTGGTACTTGAACAAGATAGAGGTAATTACAGAGGTATGGACATTTGACCAAGCCGTTATTACGAACAATTCGTGAAGAATCAATGTCACACCCTCTCCCGAGCTCACCTCTCGACCCCGAAAGAAGGTGTGAGGACGAAAAATACCACCTTTTTCTGACCTACTGCCCACTCTTACCTATTTTTCTCATTAAACTCACATCCAAGGAAATATAACGACAATGCTTAACTTTATTACAACCAATAAATTGTTCATACAACTCCAGATTCTTAACTACAAAAACTCAAAATAACAAACTTAAGTCCATAAATTTGGTTGTAATGTGGCAGACCTTGACCTTAGTAGTACATTGGAACTCCTCCCTTTCCCTACCTGAGAGATTTTTTTTTTTGGGAAAACATGAGCAAGGAAGCCTAGTGAGTGACATTTTATAAACAAACTTTTTAATGAAAACTATGCAAAACTATATAGCAAAGTATTTCAATAAACTTACTGAGCGCATAATAAATCATACATCAAACTTGTACCCAAGCTCCCCTGGGGTAGAACAACTCAATACTCCCATGCATTGAGGTGGAACCAACTCACCACACTCAGTCTTTGCTAATTGCGAAACCAACTCAACGTATAACTACTGTCATATGTGCACGCAGAGCTCTCAGATTGGTACTAGATCTAATGGTTTTAAAATCACTTTAAAAAACCATAACTTTTAGCAACACATGAACATTCAAACTAGAGTTTAAAACAACTGAAATCATGAAAACAGAGTTTCTAAAGCTTTGCTCAAAATAATTACCCATAGTTTGCCAGTAGTGTTTCCTCCCTTTTTCTAAGACTTCTCGTTTTTTGTCCTCTTCTGGAATCTCGGGTCTGCACTAGTTTAATTTTAACTTAGAATCTCATGTTTAGGGATAGAACAACCTTAGAATACCTACTTGGCTCTAAATTTAGCTGGCCAACTCCAACAGATATGAAAACAAGCTTCAGTTCAACCCAAGATAGCTATGGACGCATGGTAGCCTTCCTCAGCACCAGTTGGACCCATGGTTGCTTCCCCAGGCTAGTTGGATGCATGGTCCACCATCTTGGACGCATGGGCTACCTTCTCAACTCATCTCAGGCTCAATTGGACACCTGAACCTACTCATGGACGCATGGTTGTTCCATTCCAATGCATGCCTTCCCCCGGAACCCTAATTCTCTCCAATACTCCCCCTTTTTAGTCCATTATGGTAGATTTTAAGTTGTGATTGGAAATGAGGCTCCCTTGGGGTATTTATAGGAAATCTCAGGCCATTCTCTTCATCCTTCCAGGCTTTAAATGCATGACACCTCCTACTTCATGAAAATCTTAGTGTCTTCTTCATATTGAGCCAACACATAGCTTTGCCACTACCTACATGCATGTAAGACATAGGTGTCTTTACCATGCAATGTCTAATGCATGGCTTCGTCTGAAGTGTCAATCCAACACTTTGTATGCTCTTCCCTGGTCTTCTAGGCGTCCATCTCAAGCTTTGACACTTAGTCAATTTCATGTCATGCTACCACTTAACTTTTTAAGGTGTCCAACTCCGAGTTAGCCACCTCCTCCTTAGAAATTTGGTCCAACCAGTATTTGCATAACCTAAATCTTCACCCATAATGTGTCCAAATGTGTCCATTTCTTAAGGCATGCATCCAACCACTCCATTTTCCACCCTCTAGGCATCCAACATCCCCCTACTAGGGTGTGTGTCCAACAAATTTATCCAACACTTAGTCAAATTTTCTCCCCTAAACATATCATGCGTTCAACTTTTCCTCCCCAACTTTTGCACGCCTAATTTCACCACTTGGAGGTTCTCCTAAGTCTTTCAAATCCCTCCAAAGCATAGTCTAAGCACTTAGTCACATTTCCACTTCTCTAATGGCTATGCGTCCAACTCTCACTTCCAACACTTAGCCAAATTCCCAACCTGAAGACACCATGCGTTCACCATCCTTATACTATGCATCCAATCCTATTTCCTCACTTTGGTTGTACAAAGTTCAACTTATTTCCCCTTATGGATTAAACTATATGTCCAACTCCTGCCTCTAACATTTGGGCAATTTTCAGACCATGCTCTAAGTTCAAACTTCCCCTTTCAAGGTTCAAACGCATGGCTCCATTTTCTCCCTAAGTATTTAGGCATATTTATCCCTCCTAAATGCTCAACTATACTTCCAACCTTCCTTTCCAGTATAGAGCTAATTTTTGCTTCTTTTAGGCCAACCCATGCTCATAAGCTTTTCTAGCCCAAAGCATAGTTTGAATACTTCATCCTATTATGCTTCCAACTCTTGAATCCAAACATTTTTCTCTAGATACGCCAAATTTTTTTCTCCTCTTCTCTTCTAGACCAACACATACTTCACTCCTAACCACATGGTCCTAACACTTAAAAATTTTTCTAAGTGCCAATGTTTCTTCCAAAGCATAGTTCAGACACTTAGCCAAAATTCTACCCTTCAAATTTTCAGCTTAGGTTCCCATCAAGTATTCTTAACTCCAAGACATTGTTTAGGGACTTAGCCAAACTTTTTCCTTCCAAGACTTTAATTCTGAGTTCTTCCTTCAACCTAAGAAATCCTTTGGGGGCTCGAGTGTTACAATCAACTTGCTTGTAATGGTTATATCATGAATGCAACTTGTCCTATAGCGCAATAAGAGTGCAACTATAGATCTTTAGTAGAGTGCCCTATAGTAAATAGTGAAGTTTAATTAATTAAAGAGTTTAGTTAATTAATCTAGTATCATTGGAGATTATAATTTATAGGTCCATAAGGTCCCTTTGTTAACTGATAATAGATCAACATAAATTAATGATATTGAAAAAAAATTGTAATGTTTAAATAGGAAAAATATATTCTTCTTATTAGATACAATTAATATAAGTATTATTGTATTAAGATACATTATTATAAGGTTAATTTGAATGAGATTCAAATTAAAACTATATAATGTGAGAGAATTAAATTATTTGAATATAATTCAAATAATTAGTCAATTTAATATAAGATATTAAAATGAATGGATAAGGTTGACCTAATTAAGCACCTATATATATAACTTTACAGAGGTGGAAAAAAAAGGTGATTCATTCCAAAAAAATCTTGCACTCTGCATAACTCTCCTACTCCCAAGGAAAATCACAGAGAAAAGTTCTACTTGATTTTTCCACTTCTTTTCTTCTCTTCTTTTAAAGAGACTCCTATAGGCTTGATTTCCTGCCATAGGCATAGTAAGAAAGACCTTGTGGTGGTGGATTCATTGGATGAAGGCAGATCACAAGAGTTCTCAATGGCGCGTACTTCAAAGGTAATATATGCTCAATCTCCTTTTAGATTATTGTTTTAATTATAAATAAATTAAAGAAAGAATCTCACTTGCCTCTGCTGCATGATTGATTAGGGTTTAATTACTTCACTAGTAACATATATATTCCACGTACTTTGTCATATATATACATGTAGTTTAGTTATTTTGCAAATATATAACTCATGATAAAGTGTATAGATTGTGAGGTGAATTTCATGTAAGAAAATGCAATATGTTTTCAAAATTTGTAGTAATAGTACAATACTAAAAGAAAATAAAATCTTTTTAGAAAAATCAACAACAAAACTAGTAGTAGATACTACATTTAAGATTTATTGAAAGTATAAAGACTAAAATTAAACATTTGTAAGCATAGAGATTAAGTTGAAAAAAATCTCAATGTATAGGGGAAGATGATATTTTATTTTTGTTGGATCGGTAGCAGCATGCAGCGGAGGCGGACAAGATCCATAAGCACTCTAATTGATTAATTTTGGCATAATAGAAAATATGCTTAAACAGAGTATAATAGGTTTCAAGAACATACCTTGGCCGAACCGTTGAAATCTTGATTTCCAGCTGCAAATTTCTCCAAATCTTTGTGTAGACCACCACAAGATCTTCCCTACTATCCTCTCGATGCTCTAGATTGAGCTGTGGGACTCAAAATAAGCTGAAATCAAAGGAAATTTGGAGAATGCTTATTGAACCAACCCAATGAAGAACACCTTCTTCCCAAGAATTTTTCAGAAAAATTCTATCGGTTGCTCAACCTCAACTTCATTCCAATCTCTTCAATATATTGCAGATTATCATGCAAAGAGATTTGCTGCATGAGATGCAACTCATGCTTCGTGTAAATAAAGCTTGAAGGTGGTGGGTTCCTAATGAGCTAGTTGAAGATGAAGATGGAAAAACCCATTTTTCTTTTTTGTGTAATTTTCAATTTTCAAAATCTATTTTGATTTTAAAATCATATTTTAATTCTAAAATCAAAATTTATTAATTTTATAAATTAATTTCATAAATTAATTTTCTAATAAAATTAATAAATAATTATTTAAACAATTTAAATAATTCTAATTAATTTAATATCCAATAATAAATTAATTTTTACACAAATTCATTTTCATATATTTAAATCATATTTAAATATATTTTTTCCAATTCCGTTTGATTCTAATTTGAACGTTTCAAATTAACTTATCGTGCTACTCTAGAGCTAATCCATTTCCGAGCTAGTAGGGGGACCTCATAGACCTACAGATCATGGGTTCTAACAATCTGAGCTTAATTGACTAAACTCACTAGACCAATCAAACCCCAATTCGTTAACTAATGGGTCACTCCACTAAAGCCCATAGTTGAACTCCCCTCACTGTAGATATATTATGTTCACTCGATATAACCATGATTAGTAAGTTAATCCTTCACAGGTTGTTCGCAATAACGGTTGGGTCAAATCTCTGTTTTACCCCTAAAATTACCTCTTGTTCCTTAAGTCCCCACCGATCCCCTAATGAACAATTTTTTTGTGATCTAATCAACAAAATCGAGTCTCTCTCAGTCAATGAGAGGGCGGGATCCCTTGTTCAAGCCCCAAAATCAACACTTAATGGAACAACCTCTCTACTATCCCTAAAAGCAGGTAGGAGTGAATTCCCTCTTGCACCCTATGTCCCAACTATCTATCCAGCCTTACCCTTGAAATTGGAGTGTTATTGAGCCGGTGCTGTTGAGCCAACCCTCACCTATGCAAATCTAAGGGTAATCCCGAATAAACAGGAATTCATAGTTAGCTTAGGATTAAGGTCAAGTTACCAAGGTCATCGCTTTGAAATAGTCAGTCTTAAACAATAAACAACGTTATAAAGTAAAGTAACTCATTTCGTGGTCCGATCTTGTACAAAACCTTTTGCACAAGGACACCCTCACTCCTCATGTCCAACATGACCGAATTAGGATCACTTCATTTGTAGCACTTTACAACTCCTTGTAACAACTATAGAGCAGACCGCATCCAATAGTGTTACCAGAATAAGGTACCCAACCTTATCCATATACTATAGATCATTTTGACTATTTACTCGAACCTAATCCACCTTTATGTCTTCACATAAAGTTCAAGTACTCATCCAATAGTCAAGGGACTTTCTGGTTTAATAGATTTCTATTCAAGCAATAGATCTATTCAATAACACCTTTATTGAATTTTCAGAATAAGTTCTATCGTTTACACTACGAGTTTTAAGACATAAAACATAACAATTTTAACTATTAACATATCAAGTCATTTTATGATTATTTCAATATAATATTATAATAGTCTTGTCATTAATGAGTGGGTCTCTTTTGATTTTATTTTTATTTTTTAATAGATGAGTCCCGAATTCACAACTATTTTCCTAAAATCAACTTGTTTTAAAAAATTGCTCTAGTCTTCTAACTTTGGCCATATCCTCCGCATGAGCATGGTTGGTTATATAAAAGCCTGATTTGTCCATGGATAACTGCATATCCAGTTTTAGACTATTCTTTTTTCTCTCTAATTTCTACTCCTAATCCTAAATCCTTTTTTTCTCCTATACATCTTGAAATTAGTTTCCTTGTAATGACATTTGGATCTTTGAAGAAAAATTATGAGGAGGTCAAAGCTATTTGTGAGAAGCAAGAATCAAGGTCGATCAATATGAAGCCAAAGTTTAGAGCTTGACTATTGGCTACCTCATGTTAGAACACTTGTTCTTCTTTGGCATTTCTCAAATTCCTTCCATCAAATGCAGACATTGGTGGGTCATTTTAACTTTAAGTCTTTTATGTACCCTTGTCTCCTTTTTTTTCTTTTCCTTGATGTTATCATTAAGTTGTATAAGATTCAATATCACCATGACATGATTTGTAAGAAATTAGTCGAAATTAGCCAACAAATTTTGGCAGTAAAAGGCCATGATGGTGTTGGTTTATTAATGGAGAATGGAGGGGAATTTAGTGAAGATGGATTTGAATTGAGTTTCCATGAGACGATGCTCATGTTTGAAGAGTTTAGAATTGGTTGGAGGAAAGTTTTCATCTACTTCAGTGTTTGTGTTTTGCTTGTTGATACTACTATTGATTGATATACTTGCGAGTACTTGTTATGCAGCTGAAATGGACTTCTTTTTTGCTCTTTGTTGGTGGAGTTGTAGATAATATAGTTTTTTCTTTCAAGTAAAGTGAATAAAATCTTTGGCAAGATATTAGTGTAGAAAGAAATAGAATTGTTCAAGGTGAAATAAATTTGAGGAGATTTTATGTTTGGTGCCCTTGTTCAACTCCTTTGGAGGGAGTTTTTTTTTTCCTTTTCATATATTTCCTTCTTGTAGTTTCCTTTGCCTTAATGTAGGTTTGTTCTTTGTTTCTGCTCCGTAGTTTTATGTGTATATCATATGTATATGTGTATCAGTATAAATTTTCTGATAAGGAATTAAACCTCCATTAATTACTATAACTAAATACTTTGTAAAAGTGATGCAAACTCAAATTCTATTAGTTAAAAACAAGGAAAAAAGTTATAAGAATAAGTTCTCAATATCCAAAGCCCAAGGTAGATGATTGGTAGAATTGTTCATATTTTGAGTAAAGGATTTTTTAGATTTTTTTCTAAGTCTTTCATTCAACTTCTCTTGATTTATTTTTTGAGAAGATATACAATTCAAAAGGTTTGTTAGGAAATAGAAGAAATTTTAGTGAGATTGAGATTATTGATTTATGCTTATATTGCCACTAGATCTGATAGGAAACTAGATCTGATGGGAATGATATTGGTATGTTAATAGGATATGAATTAAGGTTATGTTAGTAATTAGTTGGGGAGGTTTTTATATTTATTTATTAGGGGTATTCACGGTTCGATTCAGTTTGGTTTGAGACTCAAATTGAACCGAACCGCAAATTTTAGAAATTGTTTTTCTGAAACCGAACCGAACTGTATGTTCGGTTTCGTGGTTTTTTAAGGTTTTTTTTATTATTTTTTTCATGTCTCTAAATTTCTATAATTTGAACACAATATATTTAAAAATATAGTTCAACAATAACACTGCAAGTTCAACAACAAATATAAAAATATAGTTATTGTTTGGTATTACTAGTCTTGATTACTAATAACACTACAAGTCGAACAACAAATTGAAAAATTATCCCAAAGTCTAAAAATATAAGTATTACAAACATAAACTGTTCTTGTTCCACAAACAATAATATAAAAGATCCAAAGTGCACATCACTAAATATAAATACAAATCATACAAATATAAAAGGTTCAAAGTCCACCACAATAAATATTAAATAGTAAATACAAGTCCTACAAATATAAAAGTTCCAAAATCCATCAAATATAAATACAAGTAGTACAATACAAATATAAAAGTTCCAAGTCCATCTAACATAAATAAAATTACTACAAACATTAAAGTTCCAAAGTCCACCAAACACAAAAATTACAAACTTGTTCAAGCCACCTTCTCCTTCACAATCTTCTCCTTCTCGTTTCTCTCCTTGATTTTCACCTCTAAACCTGGTTTGAAGTCTGTAAAAATGATTCTTATTAAAATCTAATTATATAAATAATATATTTCACGTACAGAAAGAATGTTTGAAATATATGAACCTTCTTCAACAATTACAATATCCTCCAAATATCTTTGTCTTGAGAATGGTGTCCTAAATCTCCTTGTAATCTTGTAGTTTGTAAACTCCGTATAAACATATTGTTGTTAATAAAATAAGTGTTATTTTATAAGTATATAATCAATCCAATAAATTAAGATTCGAGGTTATTTCATGTAATTTAGACAAGTATGTAGAGACATATAAATGAATCTTGTTTAAATGATAACCTAAATGGTCTGTAGTAGATGGATAAGATTGGGTATCTTATCCTGGTGACTCTACGGATAACACCTGCTTTGTAGGTGTTATAAGTGTTGTAAAGAGCTACAAATGATCTGATCCTGATCATTCATGTGGACACTTACGAGTGAGGATATCCTATTCAAAGAGTTTGTATAAGATCGAATCACGAAATGATTAGTCTCTTTATATAACACCATTAATAATAGAGACTTACATTTCACTAGGATGACCATAGGTGACATGACCTAAATCTTGAGTGAGTTGTGAACTTCTGCTCATGAAAGCTGTCCTTTGATTTGTATGGGTGAGAGTGGCTAGAATGCTAATTCAATAAGCCTACCATTTTGGGGATTCGTCTGATTGAGGAGCTGGGAACCCAACTACACAAGACGGAATTCACTTCTTCTTCGATGCACGGGTAAGTAGATAAATTGCTCCTTTAAGGACTAATTCTGGGTCTTGAACATAGTGGCCACACCTTCTCTTGGCCCGAGAGGACTTGGTCATAGTGGGATAATGACTTATTGTTCATTAGAGGAATTAGTTGTACTTAAGGAGTTAGATGTAACTACAGGGACAAAAAAGTATTTTGACCCAGCTATACTTACGAGTAATTTGTGAAGGGTCATCGCGTTGTTGATTAGTTATATCCAGTGGACACATAAATTTATCTGTAGTGCGAAGAGTGCAGCTGTCAGTCTTTATTGGAGTGACCGACAGTTAATGGATGTTGGGTAATTTAATTAAAGAGTTTAATTAATTATTCGAGTACCGTTGGAGCTTCAATATACAGGTCCATAAGGTCCCCACTGTAGCTCAATAGGGATTTTATCTTTGGATTAATTTGAAGTGTTCAAATTAATTGAGAGAATTAATTATTTATGATATAATTAATTATAATGTATTTGATACATTATGAGAGAAATTTGAATATGATTCAAATACCTATTATATGAATGAGATTCATGTAATTAAATATAAATATGATTTATATTGAGAGGAATAAAATATTTGGATATGATCCAAATATCATTTATATGGATGAGATTCATATAAATGGATTTAATATAAATGTGATTTATGTTAAATGTCACGTATAGTTAAGAGAGAATAAAATCTATAGTTTATGTTGTATTTGATGCAGTATAAATCTATAGGCTATATGTTATATTTGATATAACATATAGTGTATATATAATAAATTAGTTATTATATATTTTATTTTATTAATAATAAATTAATAAAAGGAAAGAAGTTATAACTCCCCCCATATATTCTCTCCAGAATTAATGTGGGTTAAGGTGTGTGATGAAAAGAATTATCTTCTTCCAACATTCACATAGAGAAAACTTCTCTGAGAAAGAACTCCCTATCATCCTCTCCATCTCCTTCCCTCATCCTAGGACTCAAGCAAAGCCCACAACTACTGCTTAAGTCTTTGAATTCCAAAAGAGAATACAGAGAGTTCTCGATTGGTAATGTCTATGCAAGAAGAAGGAGATCCGTGAGGAAGGAATTCTGTTCGTGATTGTTTGAGGGATTCATGAAAAAAGGTTATTCAGAGGTGATTTCTCTTGAACTTGTTTCTTGTTTAAAGCATGCTGTAATTTAATGTTAAATGCATATCTATTGTATGTTTACTGTAATTTTTTGTATTTAATAATTAATAGAATTTGGACAATTCGCTTCCGCTCAAGGATCTCCTCATGTCGAGTTTTCTTCAATTGGTATCATAGTCAGGTTGTAGTTCTGATTCCAAATTTCATTTCTATATTGAAGTTATTTACAGTTCTTGTGGGTTTTAATTTCTGCATTGAGTTTATATGATAAATCTTTGTGGATGTTTGTTGATGGATGTTTATGGGATAAACGTCTCTATTTTATGGCTTTTTGTTTAATTTACAAAGTTAATTTCTAAAGGCCCCTGTGTTTTTCGGCAATAAATTGCAATCAAGTCTGTATTCGTTAAGTTTTGAGTCACTCGTAAGGCTTCAGAAGAACGGTCACAGTGTGTTTCGATGGAGAAGACAAAACGAAGGTTGCCGCATCGTGTAGCTAAAGCTAAACGATCGATTTTGTTACGCGATCGTGTAGAGTTTACTACACGATCGTGTAGCATTTTATAAACGATCACATAGCTAATGCTACACGATCGTGTAGAGTTTGCTACACGATCATGTTGCGTTGGCTGCATGATCGCATAGGCACTCGATGGGTAGGCGATCATGCGGTATATGATACTCGACGCAAGCTTGCGTGCTAAACGATTGTGTAGATTATCATGTTCATTGCATAGTCATTAGCTACATGATCGAATAGTATATGATACTTGAACCACGCTACACGATCGTATAAACTATCATGCTCATCGAGTAGCCATTAACTACACGATCACATAGTATGTGATACTCGATGCATGGTTGTTTACTACACGATCGCGTAGACTTTTATGCTCATCACATAATCATAAGCTACGAGGTCGCATATAAATGATCGTCTATACTTGACGCCTCCTTGCTCGAGGATTAGGAGTTTGCTACACGATCAACTACAAGGGTTCTTTGTGGAACAGTTTAAGGCAAGCGGTTCAAGACCCGTTCACTTGTTCCGAATAAGTGGACTCAAATTTTATAATAGTTTGCCATTTAATTTCCGTTTTAGAGATGTTCTATCTCGGTCCATCAACTTTATTATTAATATACATGTGATGTATGTTTATATTATATGCCATAATGTATGTCATATAATTTTAAAACCCACCATAGGTTATGCAGTTATTTTCATGCATCATTTTATATTATAAGTGTTATAATATATTAGTATGTATGATTTAAATTACATAAAGCATGCTCATACATTATATAATATAAGAGTTATAGTATATGTATGCATGCATTATAGCATATCCATGCATCATTTATATTATAAATGTTATAATATAAGGTTGAATGGTTGTATAGAATATATGCTATAGCATAGTTCATTACTTAGTTATATAAAAGTTATATATTAGTAATGAATGAACATTGCATGATGCATGACATTACTTTAGGTCATCTTATAAGTGTTATAATTTTATAAAGTATAACAATGCTTGCAATGTCAATTTTAATTTGTTTCATTCACTTTATAAGAGTTATTAATAAATGAAATTAGAAATTAAAATCAATAACCAAGAGATGCATGCAAACTTATGCAAAAAATCATTTTTAAAAATAGTTTTAAAATATGATTGAGATAGACCTAAGTTCACAAATTTCTAATGAGACTAGAAATGAGATTAATTTTTTAAAATCGGTTTAATAGGATTAAATTGATTTCAATAAAATATTAATTTTTTTGCAAATATATTTATAAGGGATCTTTTGTCTAAGGTGGGTTCTTGCTAGGCTGGGGTATTTAAGCTGACAAAAAGAAAATACCCCTACCTGGAAACCTACCTGGAAAGGTGAATTAGATAAATTTGTTACAAGCATGCAATTGTTGATTAATATTTGTTAAAGTGTTTAATGAATGTTAATCAAAATTGTTTAGCTTTCCAAAGTAAGTGTTACTTTTGGGAAAACTTAAACAATCTCTTAGTAAAAATAATTAGTCGTATTTTTCTTAAGTAAATTAAACCCTAGGTTGTTAAAATACTCAGTGGGAGGAAAAGATATATATGATATGTCATTTTTCACTCATGTTTCTCCCTTAATATTCACACCGTGAGACTCATGCTTGGCCTTGAGGCGCCTTGAGAGCATCCCCCTTCGGATGGTGTTTACATGGGTCAATATCCAGGTGAATGGAGAGAGTATTTACGGTAAGTGAGAGAAGGATGTGTGTCAACATGTCATATGGTCTCTTTCATTGGTTTGCACCGTGTGACCTTCTTGCACGGCCTCGAGGCGCCTTGGGAGCATCCCCCTTTGGATGGTTTGTGCAGTTGGTAAATATCAGGGCAAACTCCATAAATGGATAGGGTCGTTTTAGTTTTTTTTTTTCAATCGGTTTTTTCCTTCGATTGGCTCATTGGAGTAGAACTCTAGGATCTAAAATGAAGGGTCACACTTACGGGAAATTATTAAGCAAGTCAATGATTTCTTGACCAAATAATTTATGACTGATCATTATAGGAATAAGAGTTATTCTAGTGTAATGATTAATTGAGATTTTGTCAATTCAGTGAAGGGAGTAATTGACTACCCTTCAGCAACTTTTGTCCTAAATCAATGAAGCGTTATTGCAATATTAGATGTTAAATGGGGTTCATTTAGATTTTGCTAAAACTTGGATTTTTTAAAGAGTTATGCTAAAATCTAATGTAGATCAATATGTTTGTTTTTTCAGCAAAATGTCAATTATTGATTTTTCGTTAGTTGTCTTTTCAACTTTGACTGGTTTTAATTACATGACGTGGAAAGAATCCATTAAAACATTTTTCGTGGTAAACGACCTCGAAGTTATCATGAATGAGGATTGTCCTCAAGTCCTAACCTCTGATGCACCACGAAATGTTCGTAATGCATATGAGGTGTGAATGAAGGCTAATTCAAGGACCCGAGTTCACATTTTTGCAAGCATATCTGATGCATTGGCCAAAAGGTTTGAAAACATAGTCATTGGACATGAGATCATGGAATCAATGCAAGAATTATATGAACAAAAGTTCTCACTATTCAACCAAAATGGGATTGATGACAATGAAACCAATAGTGTCAGTTCCCAAGATAATCTCCAGTTCACATTGAATGTTAAGGGACTAACGGAGAAAACAACTGTTGCCAACTCTGATGAAGTTCATCGACAAGGATTGTCCTTTGAAATGAAACTTGGAGTTTATAATATGGGTTTTGATACTGATCCCACTACTCTCCAGAAAAGGAAGAACTTCAAAGACAATAAATATGAGTTATTTGTCTTAGAGACGTGCTTAGTAGAGAATAATGATTCTGTCTGGATAATTGATTCAATGCCTACTAACTACGTGTGTTCTTCCCATCAAGGATTGAGTTGCTAGAAACAGTTGGAAGCTGAAGAGATAAAACTCAGGGACTAATAAGGTATTTTCCCTTAGTATTTTGATGATAACATACCTGAATTAATTTGCCAATAATTTTAGTATTTTGAAGAGCCTATTATGTAGAGTTTGAAACAATGACTACAACACAATTTGAAATCACTTACATTTGAGCTCAAATGAATAAGATATAAATGAAACAAGTTCAATGTAGAAATACGCGTGATAGTGACGTAACAGCTAATTCATCGAAGTGGGTGCGATTAAAAGGTGGCATGTGGAACAATGAAGTGACACATAGTGAGCTTTTGTGTAACGACTCGAACTTTCTAGGACTTATACAAGGTCGTTACTTCATACATGCATAAACCTCAAAACGGCTCGCTCACAAATTTTTAACTAAATCAAACAAATTTATTTACATAAATACTTTTGTAACATCCAAATAACGGAAAATCTTTCAAAATAATCTTCATGAAATCTGATAAATAAAAATTTCAACAATGAAACTCTAAATTCTCACATCAAGACTGGAATTTTAAAACACTAAAACATGAAAACATGAGTGGAAACATTTCTTTGGTCCCAACGGCACAATCACAGATTCCTTCTGTCACTCGCCAGTACGTCCTTGCTCTTACTTGAAAAACATAATATAAGAAAGGATGAGTATAAAATACTCAGTAAGTAACCTCACTATCGGAGTCAGGCTAAACATTTATGTCCAATAGATGCAACATGAACTGAAACTCTCTACTTGTGGGACCTAAAGATTCCCCTTACATGGCTCACTCTTTTTCCTTTCCCCTAGAGTGCACCTCTTACATACACCCTAGGTCTTCTCTATGAATGTATGGGGCGTGTACCTCTTTCGTACACATAGTTATGCATACACCTCTTTCGTATACACATAACCCACTGAATGTGTACCTCTTACGTACACATGGTTATGCACACACCTCATATACATAACCCACTGAGTGTGTACCTTTTATATACACCCCAGAACCTCTCTATGAATGTAGAGATGCATATCTCTTTCGTACACATGGTTATATATACACCTCTTTCGTATACGCATAATGTACTGAGCGTGCACCTCTTACGTACATCTCAATACCCTCTAGGTGATAGTATATTAACATGTAGCAGAGAAAATCAGAATCAATAAGCATTTTATTATACTTAATTTGAGGTTAAAACATGCTTCAAAGTAGCTATTACAGAAGAGGGTTTGCTAAACACGATACCTTTGATGAATCCTCTTCAACACCAGCTGAATTACAAGCTAGTAGAGGGACCTTATGAACCTACAAATTGTATCGAATACAATAAATAGAAACCCTAATCGAATTTGAACATTTCAAATTCTAAATCCTAATTTCAAATATCATCAAGATTGTTCAATTTACTAATCTAAATTACGAGCTAGTAGAGGGACCTTATGAACCTATAAATCATGAGTTCCAACGATTTGTAATTAATTGGTTAAACTCTTTAAACCGAATTAATCACTATTCGTTAATACTAAGACATTCTACTATAGCTTGATAGTTGCACTCTCCTCACTATAGATATATTTCTGTCTATTTTAACCATAATCGGTAAGTCAATCCTTCACAGGTCATTCGTATTTACAGTTGGGTCAAAGATTACCATTTTACCCCTATAAATACAACTTGCTCCTTAAGTTCCCACTGATCCTCTATTGAACAATTGATTTATAGTCCAACTTATAAATCATAACCCTTTCTTCAAAGAGAGGGCGAGACTCTGTTGTTCAAGACAAGGCATCGGCGCTTAAGAGAACAACCCATCTGCTAACCCTAAATCGGGTAGGAGTGAATTTCATATTGCAAAGCTATGTTCCCAGCTATCTATCCGGTCTTATCCCTAAAATGGGAGGCTTATTGAACGGTATTTTTGGACTATTCTCACCTATGCAAATCAAATGATATTCCCGAATAAACAGGAGTTCATAGTTAACTCAGGATTAAGATCGAGTTGTCGTAGGTCAAAGAGTTTGAGATAGTCAGTTTTAATAGTAAAAAATTGTTATAAAGAACAATGACTATTTCGAGGTCCGACCTTATGCAAACTCATTATACAGGATGCCCACACTTACATGTCTCTATATGATTGATTTTTG
Organism: Benincasa hispida; assembly: GCF_027475165.1. Taxonomy (NCBI): domain Eukaryota; kingdom Viridiplantae; phylum Streptophyta; class Magnoliopsida; order Cucurbitales; family Cucurbitaceae; genus Benincasa; species Benincasa hispida. The sequence goes on from NW_028326383.1 coordinate 45,476, forward strand.
GATCACATCATTTGTATCAATACACAAAAAATGGGCTGCATCCTATAGTGTCACTAGGATGAGGTACTCAATCTCATCCGTATACTTATAGACCATTTTGGCCGAAACGTGAGAAATTAGTCGCTGGAGTGCCGTTGGAAGTGTTGGCCGAAATTCTAGAATTTTAGGGGCTAGAGGTTGAAGAAAGAGTTGACTTTTATAGTTGACTTCAATCTAACGTCTATTGTCCATTATTAAAGTTGGAAAAAATCAATTTTAGGTTAATTAAGGTGTTTTTAAGCATGATTTAGGGTCGATTGGTATTAATATGATGCTCAAACCTAAAATTAGAAGAAATTGAAATCCTAAGCCAATTTTGAAGTTGATTTAATTTAAAGTAAACCCTAATCAGTGTTAATGGAAAAATTAGGTAAAATTGGACAAAATCAAGATTAATTAAGGTATTCCTAACCTTAATATAAGTTCTAATGAATATCAACAAGATGTCTTGATCTTAGGATTGAGTTAGTTTGCAATCTTGTGTTAATTTTATGATAATTTAAGGATTAATGTGTAAGATGAAACCTTGAAATTGGATGGCATAAGGGTTTGGAAAAAATTAAGTGTACTTAAGCTTAATTTAAGTTTCAATGGGTGTTGTTAAAATACATTGAGCTTGAAATTGGAATAATTTGAGGATTTGAGGTAATTTAAAGTTATTTAAAGACTTGGTTGCAAAATAAATTGAACCAAATTAGGGTTTTTGGGAAGTTTAAGTGCAATTGGTTATAATTTGAGACTAATTTTTAAATAAATTTGATTATGGTGGTTTAGAAAATAACTAAAAGATTATTAACTAAATTTCAGGATTAGCAAGAATCCGAGGAATGAAGGATTCGAGGGGAAAGCTAGTTGACAATGAGTTATTTTTCCAAATATTTGGCAAATATGTTTATATGCTTAAGTTGTGAGTGGTTTTATTTTCAATTATTTTGGTTGAATTATATACATGTATGGTATTGTACATGTGTAGTTGGAAATTGGACATGATCTTAAAATGAGATTTTTTTAGTTTAATTAGAAATCACTGTTTTTCTATTGCTTTATTTGGTGAACTATTTTAGTATATGATTTGCCTGAAAGTATGTTTTGTATTGAATTTATTACCTGGATTTGGGTGAGAACTTGGATTTTAAATTGTGGTTGATGGAATGGAATTTCATCAACTGGAAACTGGACAGATTGTACCCAAGGAAATGTTAGTATGTTTGAACATGTCTAGTGGAATATTGTCGACATGTGTACATTAGACGGGTTGTATTGGGTACATGTATTATTTCCTCGAACTTATATTTGAATTGGAAATGTTTATTAGGGAATTTATACAACTTCTATTGTTCTTTCATATTTTGATAACTGGGTGTATATTCTAGTTGAATGATTTCTCTTACTAGAAAACTGTTATATTTAAGGTTTTCAAAAGAAATTTCGAAAACAAAGGTATTTCTATTTAAAAGGTACCACTCACTAGGCTTCCTAGCTCATGTTTTTCAAATATTTTATTTTTCTCCCCCCAAGTAGTAGGAAGAGACGTTCCAGAGTGCCACCCAAGGTTAGGATCTGCCACATCAGCAAAATTAGTTATGAGTCTTTCCTCGTGAATTGTTAAAAGTCAGGATTGCATTAAGCTCATGCAATCATAAACACGATTTGGTAAAATTATTAATAGTGGTAATAAAATAAAATATCTACCAGTAAGTTTTTTTTTGTATTAGGAAATATTTAATGGTGCATATTAGATGGGCAGTGGGTATTACAAAAGGGTAGTATCTACTGTCTTCACGCCTCCTTTCAAGCAAATAAGGTAAAGCTTGGGAGGGGGTACAATAGTGTGTGTCATCTTCAATTTAAAATCAAAACATAATGGATATCAACCAATTGAAGCCAAAGATTAATGGGTAATCAAAATATACCATGAAATTTATCGAAACAAACAAAAATATCACCCAAATGAAATCTCCAATAGGATATGGGTGATCCTAGTGATGAAATGTTGCTAAACGACGAACTGAGAGGTATTAAAGGTTGATCTGAAAGTTAGACCCGTGAGAGAGAAGAGAGAGAAAGATCAGAGACAAGAGAGATCGGCGAAGAGGCAAGAAGCTTGTCCAGCAGCGCACACAGACAATGGTACCCACATGGTGGCGATGCTGAGCTTTCGTTTCAGAAGACAATGGGATCTACACATAATGACGATGTTTGACGGCTGAACAATGGACAATGTTAAGGCCTACTCTAAAATAAGGAAGGGAAAAAGTGTGGTATGCATGAGAGGGAGAGTAGGGGAAGAAGAAAATTTTTTTTCTCTTTCCTTTTCCATTGGGATGCGCGCACCTATCTTGTAAATGTTTAATGGTTCACTTTATATACGTACGTACGTACGTATGTATGTATATTTGTATACCTTCCCAGTCAAAACCCGAATTTAACTTCACTAATCAAATAAATAAATATATATCTTTTCCTCCTTAAATCCTTAAACTTCCCTAAATTAAATTCCAAAGACCCAAATCTTCTATCATGCTTAATTAAAATTGAATTATCTTATCAAAATAATTCAATTTTAGCCTTAAACTTCAAAACATAACCAAAATAATTCGAGATAGTTAAAATAAAATTATCTAAAAAAATTCAGGATGTCACATGAATATCTAGTTCCCAGAGGACGATATTCGACTTTACGACCTTTTTAACTATAATAAACTCGACACTTACACTTGCACGTATCATCTTGAAACTAAGATTAGTTCATTAGTCAAACAAACCAATAGTCTATTAAAAAAAATATATATAAATTCTATATATAAAATGGTTGTTAATCTCTATGAATGAGAAACTAACAATGTAGAAAACATTAATGGAGGTTGAAATAAAATGTCCTTGGGTTTTAGTATATACACTACCGATAAATAGTATAAAATGAACGAAGTTCAAGTATCAGAGAATGGAGCAAGAGAAATCAATCGAGCAAAGAAATATCGCCTTTAAGTTTGCAACCCAAAGGGTAACCAAGAAAATGATTTTATTTGTTGTGTGCTTTTGAAATAAAGAAGCTATTGATGGTAGAAAAGCCACAAAAGTCATTGAAATCCATTTCAACCTTTATGAAGAATTGAAACCACTTTGCGATATACTTATTGGTCTTTACAAGACCTAGAAACAATTTGACAATGGATATATGCACGCATCTACATCCTTACAACTTCAAGCGAGTTCATTTCAAATCAATGGAAGAAATTTTTTGGAAGAATAATGGTAGCCAAGCTACAAAAGTCAACTATATGGCTCAAATAAGTCATAACAACCATTAAGGCGGTATTTGATGCAAGAAATCATCAAGTAGGCCCATAACTAGCAATATTCTTAATTAATTGAGTTATGCTCGTATTTGAGGTTGAGATGATTTTAGTTGGATTATTATAGTATGTGTTTAAGATGTAAACTATTTTAATTCGAGAAGAAACAGTAAATACGATAGCAAATAATAAAAAATGATGAATGTAAAATAGTAAAAACTATAGCAAATTGGGATTTTAAAATAGTATTGACGGTAGCTAATTGAGGATTACAAAACTAGCATAATCCTTGTCCCAAACGTCCTCTAAATATTTTTAAAAAAATGAAAATTATACGTGACTAAAATTATTTTAGTTATTATTAAAAAAAAGATGTTTTATATATATAACGTATTACAAATATTAATCATTCTTTTTCTTTTTCAGGACTCGATTCTCTTTCTACCAATATATCATATTTTATATGCATGTCGAGATATAAAACATAATACAAATATTAACCATTCTTTCTCTTGTGATTTTCTTTTCATTTCATTTTTCTATTGGTTAAATTTTCTATTTTTATGTGTTGGACCTCATTATTTTCAAAATTGTCTATTTTTCCTTTGTTGAGATCTTATTATCTTCTTTAAATGAAACATGGAGTGGGATTGTACCACTGTTTTTTACTATAAGAATTAAAAATAAACATATAAAATAAAGAAAGCATCATTTATGAGGAGTTAATAGAGAGGAAAATAGGGATAAAAAATTTCAAATAATATATGAATAAAAATAAAATTTAAAAGAAATCTTCATTTGAAAAGATTAGAGAAATGGGGTTAGACTTTTTATTTGTTTTTATTTTTATTTTCTTTCTACTTTCTTGGATCATTTCACTCTCTATTCTAGCTATTTCTCCCATATAATTTAAAGTAATGAAAAAAAAATATAATTTCTAATTTAAACTAGAAATATTCTGAACAATTAAGTGATAACAATTTATATACTAAGTTCGAACCTATAAATTTAAATTATATGTCTATTTTGATTATTATATAGCTAAACTACAATAATTTTGTATGAATTTACCAAATGTTATGACTTTTTTTTAGGTTTAAAACTGAATTTTACCAAATCATATTACACTATTGATTTTTCTAAAAGCACATAACAATTATTTTAAAAGTTCGAATTTGAATTTCATTTCT
>NW_028326384.1:0-47885 GCF_027475165.1 Benincasa hispida
CTCATCTATCTACAAGTTCCTGCATTTCTCTAGTATGTGATGATTTTGGGTTAATTTTTCTGATCATTGCTTAAGTTTCTTTAATAATCTCGATATAGTGAAGATAAGTCATAAAACTCCCTCACAAGTATAACTATCATGTTCAAATATTTGATTCTGTCATTGCCGTATCCAAATTACAAAAATCTAGCCGCTTATTCCTAGTGCTCTTCTAAGCACTTCATAAATTCTTCCTCATGGTTGGTCTTACAATCTTTTAAGGAGAAGCAATACATTAAGATCTGTTGTCTGTTATTTTGTTGACTTGTTTTCTCATTTCTCTTTTGCGACATTTAAAACTTTATTTCTTCCACTTTGTTGCTATACTGAAGGCCTCTGATTGTTTGTGACCTTTTGTTTCAGGGTCACAATGTTGTCTTGATATCAAATCATCAGACTGAAGCAGATCCAGCTATTATTTCATTGTTGCTTGAAAAGACAAATCCATATATTGCTGAAAACATGGTAGGCCTATTTCTTTTCGATATACGTCTGCAGTGTTCAGCTAAAATTTTGAGGGGATTTAGTAAGTGCTGCTGTGTTGGCATAAACGAGTGTCTTTTCTGGCTTGCAGATCTATGTGGCAGGGGATAGAGTTATTGCGGACCCTCTTTGCAAGCCCTTCAGCATTGGAAGGTTCCAATATAATTTTCCTTGCAATTTATTGGATTGTATATCTTATTATTTAACAAAGTTGCCTCAGTTTACAAATGATTATGCAGGAATCTTATCTGTGTTTATTCGAAAAAGCACATGCTCGATATTCCTGAGCTTGCAGAAACGAAAAGGAAAGCAAACACACGAAGTTTAAAGGAGATGGCTGTACTTTTAAGGTACCTATACCATTGGTAGCAGCTATCAGAAAAAAAACTGGTTTTCTGTGCTCTGTTTTACCTGCCATAGTCGTGGATTCTAAATATCTTAAATCTATAGTGTCTTTTAAGCCTCAAAACGTTCTCTATTTTCCATTTTTATATTTTCATCAGCGATAAATTTTACGTAGGGGTGGGTCGCAACTAATATGGATTGCACCCAGTGGTGGCAGGGACCGACCGGATCCATCGACTGGAGAATGGTACCCAGTAAGTTCTCTTTACCTTGAATAAAGACAAATGTGCAGGCATATGCATATCTAGTTTATCGTTTCAGTAGAGGACTTTGACCATTTCATTCTAGAAACTTTGTTGATTGTTCCCCTTCACACATTATCTTTGGACTTCTCCTTTTTGTACATCTCCTTTTAAACAAAATTTCTTAAAATAAGAAAAGAATCAACAAAAGCGTATTCTATACTCCATTATTAACACTTTAGTCATCATTTCCTACTTGTGTTTTCAAATCTCTTTTAGTCCATTTTATGTCTTTGTAATTGTTATATTCAAATTTTTTATAAGATCAAAGTAGTTCGTACTGATATGAGAAGATCAGGCACCCTTTGATGCTTCTTCAGTGGACAACATGAGAAGGCTCATTCACCACTCGGGTGTTCCTGGTCATTTGTATCCCCTTGCTTTATTATGTTACGACATCATGCCGCCTCCTTCACAGGTATATTTATCCCTTTTATTCATTTGTATCCCCTTGCTTTACTCATTTTTAATATGATTCTCTTCTCATATATTAACTCTTTTGCCCTCTTCCAGGTAGAAATCGAAATTGGAGAAAAAAGAGTGATTTCCTTTAGTGGGGCGGGTTTGTCTGTGGGTCCTGAAATCAGCTTCGATGGAATTACTACTGCTACCCGTGAAAATCCTGATGAGGTCTGTCTGATCTTTAAATTTTTAAAGAGCGCGTGATAGTAAAATATTGTGCTAGATATACACATTTCGGTTCCAACAAAGTGAGTACACTCTTAAATCTAAAAGAGAGTGGAGAGATTGGAAATACATAATTTTCTTTCGAAGCTTCAAGCTTATTGTTGGATTTTTTCGGCTAAATTATAAAAAAATACCCTTGATTTTTTCATTTTGTTTGAAAAATACCCTTATCCTTCAAAATTTGCAACTTTACCTTTGACCTTTCATAAATGTTTCAAAGTTACCTTTGGAGTTAAAATTCATTAGATTGTTTGATGAAAATTGGGAGTGACCTAGAACAATAATTTGGGTTGTCACACTATTCCAGGTCCCAATTTTCGTTCAACATTCTAAGTGATTTCTACTCCAAAGGTAATTTTAAAATATTTAAGAAAGGTCATGAGTAATATTACGACTTTGGAAAGAATATGAGTGTTTTAAACCATCATGTTTGGATTGGCTTAGTGTTAAAAAAAGGTCATAGGTTTAATAAAGGACTCAGAGGGAATGAGTTCAATCCATGACGATCACCTTCTTAGGATTTAATATCCTACGAGTCTCTTAGCACCCAAATGTTGTTGGGTTATGTGGCTTGTTCTGTGAGATTAGTCAAGTTGTGCATAAGCTAAGACATTCTCAGATATATATATTTTTGAAAAAGAAGAATAGGGGTGTTTTGAAACACAGGCAAAGTGGATTATTTTTATAATTTAACCTTGTTTTCTCTATACAAAACCGTGGCAATGGAGAGTTGAGTGACTTCAATGTGAATAACTGAAGATCCCAAGAAATTAGCCCTATTGCACTTAATTTGAAAGGGAAGTACATCAACTTTGCACAAGCTGTCTTGTTGATGAGATCATGTTGGAATTTTTGAAAGACTGAAACATTCTTAAAATCTGATTGTCAAGTCAGATCTTCTCTTAAATATTTTACTCATTGCTTCAAGTATTCAAATTATTGATTTTTCCTTCCTTAGGTTGATACTAAGTACTTTCAATTGAAATATAAATGATTTGTCAAGAAGTTTATATCAAGTAATACATTGTACAAATGTCTACCAATCGAGAATATGATGAGCCATAAGCAAATGTTTTCAAGTTCCATTTATTGTGTTTTTCGTGATGTTGAAAGATCAATATTATTTTGGGTTTGTTTCTCACCGAACTGGCTGCTTCCTTTAGCAGGCTAGGGAGGCATACTCGAAGGCACTATTTGATTCTGTGGCCATGCAGTACAATGTTCTCAAAGCTGCTATCGACAGCAAACAAGGTCTAGGAGCATCAACTGCGGATATCTCTTTGTCACAACCTTGGATCTAATCAGTTGGAATCATTTTTCACGTTCAATTCATTTGATAATCAGGTATACCTCAAATTCTTATTTCAAAAAACACAATTGAATATACTACTCATATTTGCCTGGTAATCGATAGAAAAGCCGCCAACATTATTGATGTTTATGGTATGATTATGTCGACGTATGAACTAATACTATATTTGTAACTATGGAAACTATCATTTGAAAGCCAATTTGTGTATAACTCACTAGATTAGCCGATAGTAAGAAATCTAGATGTCCAAAGTTACCACGAGAATTTAGAGAGACTAACCTCAATATGGATTTTTGTACAATTTATCATCCCATCTTTTACCAAGTGCAGGGTCAGGACATAATTTGACAGTCTCACAACTCACAAACGCCACTGGCCATTCGTTTCATGCATGAACCGTAAAAGGAATCGATTCTTTCACTCATCGATGTCTCAAGGGAATTTTGCCAATTTACAGGCCTATCCCTACCCCAAGCATGTGCATTTCAATAGACATAGAAACTGCCTCAAATACTTGGCCTCGCTTGGTAATGTACAGATCTTTTATATCATTTAGAAAAAGGACACACTGGTTATTCGTACTATTTCTAAAGTGTATATGTTTTCACTACCATTATAAACTTCATGAATTAGTATGCTCAATTTGTACCATGTCTTCTCTTTCTGTTGATACCTTTCAATATAGAACAATAATTTTACTCAAATTCATTCCCGTTTGTATGATACAAAATTGTCCTTTTTGTTTTGTCCTCTGAATAGAAAAAAGGAAATTGTTACCCTTTCTGTTTCAGCAAAATGACTAGGGTTTTTCGTGTTAGAATCCGAATGAATATAGCAATGTGACAAAACTTGTTACCAAAATTCTTGAGAAATTATTCAATAAGATTATTACAATAGGTTACCATTAGACAATTGTATTGTGGTGGTTTTGTTAAGTAGACAAGTCACCCATCTATTTAATACTAGTTAAAATCTAAGATGGTACAATCTTCATCTCTAGACTTTCCGTTAAATTTCAACTAACATGGAGAAAGTTTTAGTCTTTTATGTAATATTTCGACAATTAGGGCATGGAATGACGCATTTCCAATGGCAATATAAGGTTGACGGTGGAAATATATTGACTTTTTTGGAGCAATCTTAAAGGCCTTCAATCATTCTAACAAAATATTTCAAAATATAGACTATCACTTCGACTAGGAGGGAGGTAATATGTTTGAATGTCACTTCTATATATTGTTCAACTAAAAAAAGCTTACCTTAAAAATTTCTAGATTTCAGTAGGCTATTACATTATTCGATTCATCTTTATGCCTCACAAGCAAACATAATATGATGATTATTGCACATGTAATAACGATAATAAAGCTAAGGTAAAAAAAATCATAAATATACTTAACAATAACAAAACATATTTGGTACATTCCTATATAATTGATAAAGCAACATTTTTTGTCCTAAATAATGTTCCATAGCCATTGTTTGTTAATTAAAATAAAAAGCAATAGACTTGCTCAAGCCGACTCTTTGAACATGAAATATATACAAAATCTAACCAACTTCATTTTGAATATTTATTTCCAAAATACTATTCTAACCAATTCATTTAATTATAAATAGCAGAAACGAAAAGTCAAATAAAAAAATTTATTGAGGTTGGAAAAAGAAAAAAAGAAAACACACTTTATTTTTTTCAAAATCGCATATTACTTGATGGGCCATGATTAGGTGTTTTTTATTTAGCCTGTTGTGTGTGTATGTTTCCATTAATATTAAAATAATTTTTTTTCCCGGACGGAAGAAAATTAACTACCTTATTTATAAATATAACAAAATGTCACTATCTATCAGTGAGACACTAATGTCAAACATCTATCTGTGATTATCACCGATAGAAATGACATTTTGATATATTTAAAAATATTTTCAGTAGTTTTCTCATTTAAAATAATCATCCTTTTTAATATTTTTTTTAAACAACCAATATAAAGAATAAACAAAACATAATTCAAATATTATCAAGATGATAGCAAACGCTCGATAAGAATCTTTCCAGACCAAAGAATTTCTTGAAGAGAAAGCTAAAATTGCCAAATAATGAATAACTTTGTAAACTCGAAATATTCGCATAGGCAACAAGAGAAGAACCTCATAATAATATATATATATATATATATTAAAAAAACTTCAATCAGGTCTGGATCAAAATCATTAAACAGATTCAATACTTCAAACGAATCCAATTCTATAATCGAAGGATTTCTACCCTTCCAAAACAAACTGTGAGCGTTTAAACCTCCAATGAAAATTATTTTCATATTATGTGATCTAAGCCTGCAAATCCTGAAAATAATATTTGTATATTCTTATTATATCTAGACTTTTTTAATTTTAAAATTAAGAATTATGTTAAATAAAGATTAAACCATTTAAGTATACACTATGTCATTTTATAAATTCAACTCATATTTTCAAAAAAAAAAAAAAAAAGAAATAAAATATATATTGTGTAATGAATAATAAATTATTTAATATTATAAAATAATAATCATACATAAAACATGTTCATGAATAAATTAATAATAATTTATCATAAGTACAAGCTAATTTTATGATTTATAAATATGATATCAAAGACAATTAAAATAATTATTTAAATTATTTATGAAATCTACTCACAAACACATTTGAAAGTCGGAAATATTATTCTATTTTCATTAAATTCTTTGTTTTAAAATTTATGTATGTTTTTCATATTCCTTCCTAAACATGGCCATAATTATTGAAAGAAATGGACATTTATCCAAATTCAAAGTCACACCAAATACTTTCACTTTGAATGCCTAAAGAAAACACTTCCACATTTGAAGGAAATGTCAATATCAAACCTTGTCCACGTGGGTTGGGGTAATCAATCATAGGAACATGGTACAACTGTCCTAATCATTTACATCCCCTTATCCAATATATCCACATGGCCTTGTTGATAGGACAAGCAAGGCCAAACAAAAATCATCTATTTTGGTGCATCAAATATAATTCAATAAAATATTATCACGTAATAGAAATAAATTTTGTTACAAATAGAGTTTGACTGGTTGAAGTTGAGAATAAGGTACATAAATTTTGTTTGTTTATTGACATAAAAATAGGTGCAATCCAAGCCATACTTAAATATTTTATATACTGTATGAAGGTGAGAATATTATTAAAAATTAAACCAATAGATTTATATTATTGTTTTATTGAACACAACATACATACACAAAGTTGACAGAATAAACAAAGTAAAGAATACTTTTTCTTTAATCTCTATAATGAATCTGTGAACACACACGTTATTACATGCTAGATTGGTCATTCAGGGAAACAGTAGGGTTCCTGCTGCGTCGTCTCGAGCGACGGCGATGGCTTCCGCCGAACTTCAACCTTCCGGTATCCTTAAAACGCTTTTGCTCGGTCGGACTAATGACACATTCTGGAGGTGGGACAGGGTATCGGAGTGTATCGTAACAATACGAGTAGTACATATAATGCTGGCGAAAGTTGCGCATGGCAGCACGACGCTCGGGCGTTACGGTGGCAAAGTCTTGGGCGTTGAGGCGGACATTGACGTCGGTACAGTCGGAGGGTTCTAGAACCTCCTGGATGGGATCAGAAGCGCAGCCTTCTAAAACAAGGTCCTTGAATTCAGAAACAAAGGGTGCATATTTATAGTTTACTTTGTATTTGCCACCTGAGGTAGCCCAATTGCTAGCATCCCAAATTGTGGCATATAAAGACATTGGCTTTGAAGGGTAATCTCCACCCATTGCTTCATTTCTCACCACTTCTCTAATGGGAACTTCATCAATGTAAAATCTACAAAGTCCCAAAAAGAGGAGAATTAAAATTTTAAGAGTATTCAAATACATAGAAATAAAAGGTTATAAAACAACATATAAACTCTTTCTACTTTCAATAAATTTTAAATTTAGTCTGTCAAAGATAATTGAAAGATAATAATAATAATTTTTATGCAAGAAAATATAGTATGTAAATATATTTTCAAAATTTATGGTACAAATACTAATAGATAACAAAATGTTTTCCTTTTTTCTGCCAATGAGGGCTAAATTTAAAATTTATTGAAAGTACATGGAGAAACTAAAATGGTATTTTAACCCAAATAAAATCAAACAAGTGCAAACTTAATTGGTAATCAGGTCCTATTTGCACGTCCCAACACGTGGTTCAATGATAATTGTATGTGCCCCTCTTGAGGGAGAAGTTTAAATTCTCATACCTCACATTTGTTATTTGAAAAAAAATGGTACTATTTGTACGTAGAATAATTTATTGATTTCTAAGTTACAAAGGTTGTTTTCAGCTAGTATTTTGTTGGGAAAAATAAAGTTTTGCAAGTATATTTGAAGTTTCAACAAAATTTTACTGACAAATTTGGTAAGACTGTACCTTCCATATGACAAATTTTTATTAACAATTACTTGGACTTTAAAAAAATAGGTATAACCTAGGCAGTAACTACGTTTTCCTCAATCAAAAAAAAAAAAAAAAAATGGTTGTGATATGGATACAAAAGTAATTCAAAACAACCATAACCTAATATCATAAGGAAAGGACCCATGCTTCAAGAGAGGGAAAGAAGAGAAAATGATTAAAAAAAAATGGGGAAGAAAATTAATGAAATAGAAATCAAGAGTCAAATAAAAAAGGTGGACAACCCTAAACAAAAATTCTTATCCAAATCTTTAAGAGTAAGCAAAGCCAATGAATCACATGGATGTATGTGTAGTGAATGGTTAGTGTTTACTTTGCCATGTGATCCAAATTGTAGCTTTGTTCACAAGTTTTCTTTAGGCCTTTCACTATAAAGAACAAAAAGTAGTTTTTGGAAGTTTGGAAAGCCTAACTTTGACTTTGTGTGCTTATGCAGTACTTCCCACTATTTTCACTTTTCCTTTTCATTTAAATCATATGGAATAGAAAGCACACAGTTTTGATTTCTAGAACAAAAGATTGAATAATAATAATAATAATAATAATAATAATAATAATAATAATAATAATAATAATAATAATAATAATAATAATAATAGAAGGAACTACTTAATTGGTTAAAATACTATTTTGGTCTCTATACTTGAAAGTTTGTTCAATCTCAATCCCTACACTTTCAATAAATCTTAAATTTAGTCCTTAATGTTAATTTATTCTTGATTTTTTTTATGTAATCTATTAGCAATTTTACTATAAAATTTAGAAATAAATTCACATATTATATTCAAAGAAAATTTATTATTTAACCAATTATAATAAAAATTAATTTTGAAGGATTAAATTTAAAATTTTTTAAAAATAGAAAGACTAGAATTGGACAATTGTAAGTAGAAAGACTAAAATTGAACAAATTGAAAAGTATAAAACCTTTCACCTAAATAAAAAAAAAAAAGCACTATTCGTAAATTCACGATTCTAAAAGGAATTTGACTTCTTTTATTCCTAAAACGATTCCTTGACCTATGATTTCCGTTAAAAAGAAATGACACGGAAAGCATAAGAATAATATCTCTTTTTTGTTTTTTTAATAAATAATTGCTTAAATTTACTGTCTTTTGCTGAAATTTTGTTCTAGAAAAACAGTTTAAAGTTAGAATTTTTAATTTATAATTTAGGTAAGATATCATTAGGGAGAGGAATATAGAACCCAAAAAAAAAAAAAAAAAAACAAACTTTATAGCAAAAAAAAGTTTCAAAGGTGCTTATAAAATCTAAATATTTTTTAGATTTTCCTATTTATAAGAATTTTCCATAAATAATAAATCATTAGAGTGTCAATTATTTTTATATTTAAAAAGTAGAAAACTAAAATATGATTCGTCATTCTTCTCACTCACCATTCCTAAAAGAAAAACTGAAATGGTGAAATTCCTGAAGGAAAGGATTTAAGAAAGGAAAAACTGAAAATGACCAGAAAAAAAAGATGATATATATATATATATATATATATATATAAAATAAAGTCGTATCTATTTAATTCATTAATGGCCACTCAATTCATGGTGGAATCAAACCAACCCATCGCCTTCCATCAATTCCCACACGCAATCTAACTTTTCCAATTCCCATTATTATTCGTAAATTTTGCCAAAACTTAATCCATCTGTATCAAATAAAATTGATTTAAATACTACTTTGATTCTTATATTTTTAATTTTGATTTATTTTGAACTTCATACTTCAAAATATTCATTTTAGTTCTAACTTTGATTCATTTTAATCTCTATATTTTTCAAAAAATTCATTTTAGTCCTTGTACTTCAAAAACTAAGGATCCAAATGGTCATCTTTTAAAAGTTCAAGATCCAAATGAATAAAAGTTAAAAATACCGGATCAAAATGAACATTTTGAAAAGACAAAAACTAAAATGAATCAATGTTAAAAAGTATAAAGACCAAAATAAACATTTTAAAAGTACAAATATCAAAATAAACTAAAATCAATTTATAATTAAATATATAATTTAACATATATATAATATATCTATATTTTCAATTGATTATAATCTGTAGGTTAGAACTTAGAATACCTTTCAAATTTTGAATAAGTTTCAATTATGCTTCTATATTGTGAAATTTTCATTTTTACCCCAAAAATTAGAAATTTGTTCAAGGAAAAAAACTCTTAAATTTTGAAATTGTTTTAGAAATATTATTTTCTATTAAAATAAATGATGAAAATTGATGTGGCAACTAATGAATAAAAATGAGAAGACTTGATATTATTTACAACTATCTAAAAAATTACTATCTTTTTCCCAATTTTTTATCCCAAAAGATAACAATAAAATCATTTACCTAATCAATTTTTATACATCACTTATCACATGAATTTACGTGATTTATTGTAGGATGATGTCACATATGCCTCCAATTTTTTACATATGAATTGTTGCATCAATTTTTAACTTATTTTAATGAAAAAACTAATACCATTTAGATAAAAATAAAAATTTATCATTTTGGTCTCTATATATTGAGGTTTATTCAATTTTAATCCATGTACTTTCAAATATCTAATATTTGTTCTTATACTTTACTAAATTTTTAATTAGTCTCTCAAAGTTAATTTGTATTAAAAAATAACGATATTAGTTTTCATAAAGAAAATATAATAGATGAATATATTTTTTAATTTAAGATTTCTAAAAGTATAGGGGTAGAACTTAGTTTTTAAAATAACACAAAAATAGAGTTAAAAAAGGAAAAACCAAAAACGTACACGAAAAAGGTAATTTAGTATTTAGAAAGTTTTATAGAGATACTTTTCATACATTATGAGCGGTCCAAAGAATACTATATCGTGGAATTCCTTGATCGGGTCGAACCAAAGCCGGGTAGCGTTCCTCCCGCCCCCGGTTCGTGCTTCCGTTTCCGTACTAGATTTGTCTGAAACCTCCATGGCTTCCCTTAATGTTCCCTAAAAACTCGAAGTCCAATTCGTCGTGATTCTTCTCAAACACGTCACCGTTTGAGGTCTGTTATGACGGAACATGAACCAAAATTTCAACTCCTCACCGTAATCATGGAGGATGACGATTTAGGATGAAATTTGCAAGAAAAATTGTGTATACTCATTCAATTTCCTTAACAGTGTTCTTGTTTTCGTTTCTTTTTGAATCTGAAATCGAATCAAGTTTCTCTGTTTGATTAATAATTTCATTCAACGGTTACGATCTACGACTCTGTTCTGACTGAAATGTTTTCCTATAGAAAATTTGATTTCAACATTTACGGCGGCGCTTTAAATTTTTAATTTTCCTCAAGCAAAACGAACAATTAGGGCAGAATTAAACAATAACTTCATTCGCTCGATTTCGATACTTACATAGAAAACAACGATGCCGGCGGTGTAATCGGACGGCAATTTGATTCTAGCGCTAAAGAATATCCATAGATTATAATCTTCGACGAATGAATCCAGATCACCTGAGAAGAAATTCCACTCAAGAAGAATTAAACCGCGGAAAAATTCAAACATGTATTCTCTCATAAACTGAGCGATTCCGAAAACATACCGGTGAAGCGATCCAGGATAAGACGAACGGATTTTCCATCGGGAGAACGAACAAGGTTAATACCGTCGCCGAATAGAGGCGAATAACCTCATTGAAACGGATTGTAGTAACATTGAAAGAAGCATCTGCAATGAAATTACAGAAACAGAAGATCATCAACGTCAGAAGAAGAAACAGATTCGGAAAACTTCCGCCATTGCTACAGAACCAAACATCCATATTCTCTCTATCTCTCTCTCTCTCTGTATTATATATATTTCGTCTCTGGTTCTGTATATATACAATAAATATTTTTTCTGTATATATAGCAGAAATCTTGACAAAGAATTAGAGGAAGATGAAGAGATATGAGAGGTTTGAAATGAATTGAATGCTTAATTATGTCTAAGAGAAGAGAGAAAAAGAGAAGTAGAAGGGTTGAATTTGGCTAAAGGAGAATGATGATGTGTTTTTCCTTTTCCACTTTTGGATGAAATGACGGATTTGCAACCTTTGTACGACGATATTTTGGGAGAAAGCCACTAATTTGTGAGATGGATTTGAGGTTGGCTCCTCTTATCCTTTATTCAAACAAGAAAAATAATTTAGAGGGGAAAAAAATTATTTTGGTCATTTTATAGGTTTAATTTCTATTTAATTTTTTTTATAAAATATACACTTTTATCCATAATTTTTTAAGTATATTTTTTAGGGATATGTTTTTTTATATATAGCAAAATGACCCATTTATTTACAAATATAACAAAGAATGAACAAAAAGTTTTCTAGTAATTTGCTACTTAAAATAATCTCTTTCTCTATCTGAATTTTGATATGTTTACATTGAATTTTTTGAGTTCAATTTTAATTTAATCTCTATGATGTTAAGAAGTTACCTTGATTTTTCTTTTTAAAATAAACACTTCAATCTTTCATGTTAATGTTTATTAGTTAATTTAAAAAAATTAAATTAGTTTTCACTAATTTTCCTTTAAAAAAATTCACCTCACAACCATTTTAAATTAATTAATTAAAAGTTAATATAAAATATCAAAGTGAATCTAAAATTGTAAAAACTCGAAGTAACAATGTTAGGTATTAAAAGTTAGAGACCATAGATAAAAGCTAACTCAAAACTCAAAAAATAAAAATAAACACTTTGAAAACTTAAAAACTAAACATAAACCTAACTCAAAACTATAAGTATAGAGTGTGACATTTTGAATTTAAAAACTCAGTAAAAATTAAACTCAATAGATCAAAATAATATTTTTCTCAAAATTAAAAGGAATATTGGACTTTTTTTTGCCAGTTCACATGCAATTCTTGCTTACAATGAAAGATTAAATTTCCTAATTCCAAAGCCAAGAAAAGGGTTTGAAAACTAAGAATATCAATCTCACTTTAGTATAGCAACATAATTCTTTGCTTTGCTTTGTTTGTTTCCTTCTTTTAAAGAAAAAATACTACACAATAATCAATAAGTTGTATAATGATTATTCTCTATATTAAAAAATAAAATCGAATAGCAAATTCGGAACCTAACTAATTCAGATGTATATTCCCTATCAATTTGATCAAAAGTAAAAATAAATAAATAAAAATAAAAAAAAACAAAACAAAATAAAATTGGTTCAACACTCGAAGTTTGTGATGTAAGTTATTTAAAAACCGAATAGATTACTTTATCCAATCAATCAAAGACGAGTACTATTTTTATTTTTTTTTAAAAAAAAATCCTACCTTATTACTCTGTAAAATTACATATTTATTAATAGTTTAGACTTATAAATTAGACTATCTAAAGAATTTATTGTTATCTATTTATTTTTTTAGTACAATAATTATGGTGTGGGAGATTTGAACCTCTGACAAATTGGTTCGAAGTATATATCAATATTGCTGAATTCAAGGTCATTTACATATATTGTTGTTTTATAATTTTCCAAAAGACAATGCATATGCACTCCGTATACCTTCTTATTAACTGGCCCCCAACTTATTATTGTTTGGATAAAAATCATTTTGGTCCTGTATTTTTTGGTTTTAATTTAGTTCATGTATTTATAAAGAACATTTTAAACATATTTACACAATATTTTTTCCTTGCATGAAATTGTTATTGTTATTTAGGACAATTTATTAAAAAATAAATTGAGAAACTCAATTTTAAGATTAGAAGTGCACGGGACTAAAATTAAACAAAATTCAAAATATAGAGACCAAAATGTTATTATTTTAATATAGTTAATAACAGGACAATTGTAAACAGAGTAAGAAGGCCCAAAATATTGGCAGATATAGCATAATGGAAAAAAGTACTAATATGACAATTTAGATAATCTATTAGTGATAGATCATATTGCTGGTAGGGAGTCTATCAGTGATAGACCATATCGTTAGTAAGAGTATCAACGATGAAAGTTTATCGCTAATAGACTTTGTTATATTCATATTTTTTAAATAATGTTATAGACTTGGTTATTTTCCCTAAAAATGCTAGCAACTGCAATTACCATTAATAAAAGTTTATTAATTCACTCAATTAAAGCATATCCTTCAACTTCTAATTTTTTTTAGGATAAATATGGAATTATATCCTAGAACTTTGGGAGTTATATCAATTTCAATCTTAAACTAATAATTATATGAATTTAAATCTCGAACTTTGGACGTTGTATCAATTTAAACATTGAACTTACATGAATGTATCAATTTAAACATGAAATTTTCATAAGTATGTCAATTTAAACTTTAAACTTTCTTAAGTGTATCCAAATAAAATATAATGGGAGATTTAAATTGATATAATTATGAAAATTGAGAGTTTAAATTGATACACTAAAAAAATTTTAAACCATTCCCGATGTTTGGGTATTAGATTGATGCATTTATTAGTTCAAGGTTTAAATTGGTACAATCCCCAAAGTTTAGAGGTATAAATTGATATTTTCCCTTTGTTTTAAAGCATAAATAAGTAGTCAATAAAAGACTTGCAAGGAATATAAATTTGAAAATCATTTTTAATCAATTTAGAGTATTTTTTTAGTTCAATAATTGCAAAGGTAGAAATCGAACCATCAACTTCTCTATTGGTAAATTATGTTTTATCTATTGAACTATGCTCAAATTGACAAATTAAAAGAAACGATATTAGATATTTGCATACCGAGAGTTCGTATTTTCTAAAATTGTAGAGTTCGTTTTATTATTAATTTTTCATTGGTAAATACCATTCTTTTATGAAAACAACTCTCTTTATATTATATATTATATATTATATTATAATGTAAATTGGTATGAACTTTATAGGGAGGATTTTAAAAATAAAAAAATAAAGAAATTTATTTACATAAAATATAATAAAATTTTAATACTGATAGAAGTCTATCAGTAAAAGTCTATCTGCGTCTATCATTAAAATTCTATCATTGATATTGATAGACGTTGATAGAAGTCTATTAATGTCTATTAGTATTTTCTTACTATTTTTATAAATAATTTTACATGAAAAAATTTTATATGTTTAGCATGACTAAGGATCTTCATAATTTTGGCTGGTTTTATTAAACAAAACTATGAAAAAAGTTCAGAAAAAAGAAAATAAAAGTTTTTTTCTTCTTTTTTATACAGAAGAAGAAAGAGCAAGAGAAGAAATTATATGTGTTATGAATGAGGTGGTGACCTTAGATTTATATTTTTTAAATAATCAAAAAAAGGAAAATGCCAAGAAATAATTTTGAAAAGGTAATAAAATCTTTCTGGCAGAGTTTTGGGTGTGAATGGTTAATGGAGCCAGGTGTTCTTGTTCTATCCAATAAAATATATATATTTTTGACTGCTTAATTTAGCTATTTTACCTTTAATTTTGACTTTTAAAAGACTTGCTTTGTAAGCTTTAAAATTTGGAAAGACAATTGGATAAGCCAAAACAAAAACAGGTCATCATTTTTGTTGGCTTTCTGAATATATAATACCTACAACTACAATATAAAAACTCTTTATTCCATATATATATATGTAATTTTTAAGATATGATTACAACTTATAACTTGAATTTTTGTAAATAGTAATCATAAACAAAAATTAGATTGATATCATTTTAATTAATTATTATTATTTTGTTGAAGATTACATTTTGGACCATAAAATTTCATAAAAGTTACGATTTAGTTTCGAATTTTAATTGGATTGTTTAGATAAATGGCTAATACCTAATGAATTTTTTATATAATGATCGTCAAATTTTTTCTTTGAATATATGACTAAATAATTGTTTTCGATTTTTTAATCGAATTTATCAAATATCAAAATACCTAATACAATTTAAATCTTATACCTTGTAACAACTAAAAAAGATCTCGTAATAGCTAAAAAAAACTAAAATGAGTCATCTAAATATGCACCTTGTACTATGGTATGCAAATACCTTGTATTAAAAATAACTAAAATCTTCAACAATTGAACAATACAAAATACCGTAAACTTGAAAAAATCTAAACTTTGTCAGTATAGTTACTTGCATTTTAGGAGGAATGTGCTAGAGAAGATCTATTTCGGAAGATACATCATATGGAACCTAGCCCTAAATCCCTTAAATTGTACATCGTCTTAGCTTTAATTGGTGGATTGTAATGTGGTATTGATTTAAACAAATATCTAAGGTTAGAGATTAGAGTACAACATTACATATCTTAAGTTTTAAAAAAAAAAAATCAACACTTAATGATAGAAGCTAATTGCCATATAGTTGCAATCACAATCACGACCTTGATACCATTAACTATTAGTGATAAAAAAGTTTTTTTTTTTTCCAGCATTGTAATTTTAATAAAATTTTAAACTAACATGCCCTACTAATTAAAAAATAAATCCCAACATAAAATCTCATTGGTGGTAGATTTTGCTAAATTTGTGGGGAATATACATAGGGAGATGGGCCCTCCACGTCATATTTTGGTCATAAATAAACTATAAAATGAATTTAGAAATAAATAATAAATATGATTTCAATTGGAGGTCTCGTTTTGACCATTAAATGCAAATTTCCATTTTAATTTGTAATAATTTGGTCTAGATACTTCTAAATTTATATTAATTTAGTCTGTATCAATTTTCAATATAATACTTCATTTGTAGCAATCTAATCTCAAACATGTGAAAATTTTCATTAACTTAGTTCTCACTTTAGTTTTAAACTTTGATTCATTTGATGACTTAGTCACAATAATTTACAAACAAACTTCACCCTTGATTAGTTTATCAGTCTACACGCTTAAGAAAAGTTCAATAAATCTTTAATAGTATTTTTTACGATAGAAACTTTATTACCAAGTATAAACTACAAGGATTAAAGTGATACCTTTTGAATTTCTTTCAAGATTAAATTATTATAAATTTATAAATATGCTCGACTTTTTATTATTATATATTTGAAAGTTCGTGACTAATTTGTTACAAACAACAAAAATTCGGTGGAGAACTAAGTTGTTATTTCCATGAAAGTTAAGTGACAAAAAGTAGTTTTTAACCTATTTTTCGTAGAACTTTTCATCATATGTGAGGAGTAATAGATCAAGATTAAGTCCAATAAATTAGTGAATTTTAAAAATAGTGAGTGACTAAAAACTATTATACATGAAAATTGGAAGTTCAAACTCTAATAGATTTAAAATTGAAAGTTTAGGAACTTATTGGACATTTTTTAAGTTCAAGAGACATCTTATTAGACACGAAAATGAAAATTCATGAAACCTAAATGAAACTTTTGAAAAATATTCATTGATCTATTTCATAGAAAGTTTAAAGACTAAACTCGTAATTTAATCTAAGGATAGTTCATTCTAAAAAGAAATATTAGAATCTATTAATAATATAATGCTATGATCTTATTTCAATTTTCTTCTTTTTTCTTTTTTGTTGGGTTAAATTGTCAAAGATCTATTGATGAAGGCAATTGTTAATTCAATCAATTGTGGAGTTGCTAGGTTAGGTTTTCTTAGGTCTAACCAATTTAGAAAAAAGTTATAAGGCTTGGTTTGGACCAATAGAAAAATAGATTATAAGAATTGGATTCCTTTTAAGATTTTTAGGAAGATAAATTGGCAAAAATAACAACTCAAGAATATAGTTTATGAGTGATGTTCGTCTAAAATTTAGGGCCCGTTTGAATTGACTTGAGAAAAAAAGTGCATTTTAAAAAAAAATTCATTTTTTATTTAAACACTTTTAATAAATATTGATTAAATATATACTTGAAAAGTTATTTTGAATAGTTGTCAAGCATTCCAATTTCCTAAAAAAGACTTATTTTTTTTTTTAAAATTAAACACATTGTAAATGTATTCTATACACACTCTTAATATTCTTGTTAAGCGATGTATGATAGTCTGATAGTTAATTCGAAAATTTAATATACTTGCCGATTTGATGCATGATAAGTTGGTGATGTACTTAAATTTTAATATGTGTGGTTATTGTTATGATAGACTTTTGATTATACTCAATATATATATAACTATATATATATTATATATATATATATATATTATTATGTTGTATACTTACAACTTGAGGGAAAAAAAACTAAAAAATACTTGCAATTTTTCTAATACGTTTTAGTTACCCATGGTAGTTTTTCCCAAAAAAAAAAAAAGTGAAAAAATGTAGAGATTATTTGTACGACTTCACGGTTGATAGTATGACATTATGTCAATTGAAAACTATATTCATTTTGTAATTTTGTATCATCGCATGTTCAAAATGATCCATTCATTGATATTGCTGAAGAAAACTATCTTTAATTATTTGAAAAATTAATGAGTGTGTTTTGGACTTTGGCATACTTTTAGCTTGAGCACTAATTTTAAAAATTAATTTTTATAAAAAGGGTTTTAATATCTTACATTTTTAGAAACAAT
Organism: Benincasa hispida; assembly: GCF_027475165.1. Lineage (NCBI taxonomy): Eukaryota > Viridiplantae > Streptophyta > Magnoliopsida > Cucurbitales > Cucurbitaceae > Benincasa > Benincasa hispida. Next base: position 18,146 of record NW_028326384.1, read on the forward strand.
TTTTTATATAACAAATTCTTATAGTGACATTTTGAAAATTGATATTCAAATATATTTATTCTTTTACTACATATTTTGAAAATTTTGATGTTAATACTTCAAGATTATTTTTTGGGTAAGCTACTTATCAAGTGTTTTCAAAAGTAGTTTTCAAATCAATACAATTTTGTGTAAGGTGCTTTTTATTAATTAAATTGTTTCTCCAAAGAAACACTTTAGATGATTCTTGAAACTTTACTAAATACATCTTAAATTATTAATTTTTTCAATTGTGCTTATTATAAAGAATTAATGCCTTTCCCCCAATATATTCCAAACATAGTATATTAGTAAAAACAAAGGAAGGATAAAAAATTCATGTGCTTACCCTTTCAAACAATTGGGAGACAAAGTAAAGAAAGAAAAAAGAGAGGATAACAAAAGAAGGATATGATTGTCCAATCAAAAATAAAAAAAAGATTATTGGCAATTGAAAATTTGGCAAAAACCAATGTTTAAATTGTTGACGTCAATACAAAATATCGATATCTCATTTTACGAAAATGTCAAATGCTATAAATATCTCTATAAAAAACATTATAAAAATTGAAATTTTTACAGATAAAAAAATGGTAAATTATTTACAGAAATAATAAAAAAACATTAGATTATTGAATAGATATATTAAAATAGTAAATAAAGTTCCTACATTTTTTATATATAGATATTCAGTTCTTTTTAAAACAAGTTAAAATATTGATTATTCATATTCCATTTACATTAGTGATTAATGATATTTTATTACTTTTTTATGTCGATTCACCCACTCAAGTCTATATCAAAACCTAGTTAACATTGTGAAAAATATTAATAAAAAATGAAAATTTAATATTAATTGATTTAGCTTTCTTTTATCATTGATTAAAAAAAAAAAAAAATGAAGCTACGAAAGGGTTGGTGAATGGAGTTTTGTAATTAAGGCATGGATGGAAGGGCAATATAGTAAAAAAAAAACAAACATTTAATTTCCAACGGTCTGAAATCGGCGGAGACGGTGGAAATAGGCGCCTACAGAGAAACTGTGTCCGAGACTAACGGCTTTGGCCATCAGTTCCAAGCTGTCCTCATCCACCCCGTTTATTTTCCTTAGTCTTTGTTTGCTAATGGTCGAAAATACCCCCACTCTTTTTCACCCTAAGGAAATAAAATTGACCTTCATTTCAGCTCAGAATTACCAGTTTGAGTTATCTATTTGCATATTTTAACCTTTAAAGGTTGTATCAATTAAAATCTTGACTAATAATTGTAAAAATAGATATACTTATAAAAGTTTATAATCTCGTTTGGTATCTTTTTTTTTTTCTTCTCTTAAAATAAGGCCTATAGACACTACTTTCACTTTCCAAAATGTATTCATGTATATATATTTTTTACCAAACAAAATTTTGAAAACTAAAAATGTGGCTTTTAAAAAATTGTATTTGTCTTTTTGGAATTCACTAAGAATTCAAGCATTGTACTCGATAAAGATGTATTTAAAGAAATATGTAAATCGATGTAAGGGAAATATGGAAAATAGACTTAATTTCTCAAAAATAAAAAAAAACAAAAAACGAAATAGTACCTGTTTTTTGTTTTTGATTTTTGAAAATTAAGCCTACCTATTTTCTTCCTCCATAACATACAATGATTTGCATCTTTGTTGAATACAATAGTTGAATTCTTTAGTCAAATTCCAAAAGCAAAGATAAGTTTTTAAAAGCTACTCTTTTAGGTTTCAAATTTTAACTTGTTTTTTAAACCATTGATTAAAAAGTATATAACATAATGTAAGAAATTTGGATGTGGATATACAGTATCTATAAACTTAATTTTCAATAACAAAAAGACTAAAGACCCAAATGACCATCATATGGGATTCAAATTTATATTGGATCTCAATTATTTTAATTGATAAATTTATACAATCCTAAAATTCTAAAGAGAGAGGATAAAAAATTGATGTTTTCCCCAAATGATCTTAAACTTCTAAGATGTATAGTGTAATTTCTCTCAACTCTGTTAATTTGAACGTAATTCAACTAGTTCAAATAGTTATATTCTTCGATTAAAATGTCCAAAGTTTCAAATCTCCACATCCACTTGTAAGTCATTATAACTTTAAAAAAAAAGATCTACAATTCAAGGGTAATGACTATCTAAATTTGAGCTAAAATGAACCTAACTTAAAGGTAAGGATAAGTTAGATATTTAAATCTATCATACTCTATTAGTCGGAAAAGAAACTCAAAATTCATTTATGAGATTTTAATTGTTATTTAATGCATGCTTAACTTTAAGTAACATATAATAAATGGTCGAACTTTTAAGTTTAGTGTCTATTGTCTAATAACCTTTAAGTTATAAGATTTTTTTTAAAAAAAGTTCAATAAATCATTGAATGCAAAATTAATGATTTAAGATCAATTGGTCATTTATAGAAGTTTAAAATTAAGTAAGCACTAATTTTGAAAATGGAATAATCTCAAATTGTAATTTAACAAATTTGATAGCATTAATGATAATTTTTTTTAAAAGGAATAAAGATTTAAAATCTAGAAACTAAAAATAAAATTTGAACAATTATTCGACTTGTCTTGTTTTGAGGTAAATGATAAAGCAATAATTTAACTTTCTCTAACTATAATTCATTAATTATATGATATAATGTGATATGATTTGAGATGAGAAATCTTTTAATTTAGTTAATTAAAGAAAGAAAAAGAAAAAGAAAAAGAAAAAGAAAAAATATATTTTTATCAATAAGGAATATGAATGGACCTACTTAGCTCTTTTCATTTAGTTTTCATTTTACTAATTAAGTGAAAGAATTGTCCTCATATATATTTTAAGATAATTTGTTCAAAAGAATTATCATCATATATATTTTAAGATGAGAAATCTTCTATTTTTTTTTAATGTTCAATTTTAATACTCTTTTTGTAAAATATAATATTATTAAAATAGTCTCAACTTCTCCTCATATTAATTTAGTTATAATATTTTAAAAATTTTCAACGTGAAATAATGAAATAGGAATACCAACTACATTATTAAAATCTTAAACTACTTTTCCTTAGAAAAGATTGATAGAATTGGACTTAGATCAAACGATGTTGCGTGTTGAGTAAAATCATCTTTGCATTTGTATTTTTTATTTCGTTTGAAAAAACTTACATTATTTAAGTATTTTATGTAAGTTTAGTTTAGTAATAATTGACGTGCGCTATTTCTCTTAAGGTTGAAAGTTTGATTCTCATTTCTATTATCGTTGTACTAAAAAGAACTTGAGCTGCCAAATCGAGCATAACTCAATTGACATTCATATGTGCTAGAAACCATGAGATTTGTAGTTTGAATCTCTCTATCCTCAGTTGTACTAAAAAAAATTTGAGTTATATGTCACATCTTTTTATTAAATTAAAAAGCAAAAAAGTAAATGTTAAATCTCTTAGATATATTGAATGGACCAAGTTTGAGGTCGGTAAACAAATGATTCTTTTTCAGGTTAGACTATCATTATTTCAGTCCCTATACTTTGAATTTGATTTTATTTTGGTACTTTTAATTGTCTATGTCATTTTCAACAAGTCTTAAAATTAGTTGTTGGAGTTAATTTATTGTTGATTTTTTCTATAAGGAAAAAGGATCTCTGTAAGCATTCCCTTTAAACTTGTAAAAATATATTTACATAAGGACTGTTTGATAACATTCCCGTTTTCAGTTTTCCGTTTCTCGTTCTCTGTTTATTGTTTCCAGTTTCCTATTTCCCATTTTTTGAGAACAAGAAACAAAAATATGTTTGGTAACTATTCATATTTCCTGTTTCTTGAAAAAAAAAAACAAGAATAAAAACTTGTTTGATAACTATTTCTTATTTCTCGTTTCTTGTATTTTTTCCTTACATTTTTTTTCCATATTTTATAGTTTACATATATCTAATTATATAAAATAAAACAATATATAGCATGCATTAAAATATAAAAGATAATTATCAAATATTTAAACGGTCGAATATACATAAATCCCGATGTAAAATTGATATCAATAATACAATTGTTTCTATCATTCGTATGTTGCTAAAATTTGATTTATAATATTATTTCTCACTCAATTCATTTGTTTTTAATGTTAAATGATGTCGACTCAAATCTATCTCATTTATATTATTATGTCAATGCTGTGGTTGTAAAAATATTAAAATGAACCTAAATGAATATCTTAGTAAACAAAATTTATATTTGTAAAATTATAATTGGTTTCGTAGGTAAGAAAAATAATATATATATATATATATATATAAAAACATATATTGCAAAATTTAAAATTCAAAATCTAAAAATATTTAGATATACATATTGAAAAGAAAAATTATTTCAAATGATAAAACTGTTGAAAATATTTACAAATATAACAAAATATGTTCTTATCTACAACAGACAGTTAAATTTTGCTATATTTGTAAATATTTTAGTTCATTTTCCTATATTTGAAAATAACCCTACTGAAAACTTGAAATTTGAAAATCAAAATAATATATAACTTTAAATATTTAATATTCAAAATTCAAAAATAAATTTTCTATATTTATATATTTTTTAATTCATTTTTCTATATTTGAAAACAATTCTATTGAAAAATTGAAATTTAAAAACCAACAATCTAAATATTTAAAAATTAAAAATTCAAAATTAAATTAACATATAGATATAAAAAATAAAAAAAGAGAATAAATATAAATAAAAGAAAGAAACATAAAAAAAAATACAGAGAAAAAAGAAATATAAAAGAAAGAAAGAATAAAAGAAATTTAAATAAAAGAAATATTAAAAAAATACATAGAAAAAGGAAATATAGAGAAAAAAGAAATATAAAAGAAAGACAGAATAAAAGAAGTTTAAATAAAGAAATATTAAAAAAAACATAGAAAAAGGAAATATAGAGAAAAAAGAAATATAAAAGAAAGACAGAATAAAAGAAGTTTAAATAAAAGAAATATTTAAAAATACATAGAAAAAGGAAATATAAAAGAAAGAAAGAAGAAAAAAACACGCGATCTAGTGTAACACTCTCAACAACAACAATTCGCCTCCTTTTTTTTGTTATGTTAATTTGTTTTTTGTGAGGTGGTTATTTGTATGTGTTATACAATAGTCTTTTAAAGGTGTTTCGTGGGAGAGGGAGGTAGTAGGGAAAAGATAGAGAATATCACTAGACTCGCGTGTATTTTCAAAATTCTTATATTCTCCTTTTTCTATGTATTTTTAAATCTTTCTTTATTAAACTTCTTTATTCTGTCTTCTTTTAATATTACTTTTTCTCTATCTCTCTTCCTTATTCTAGTTTTTTTAATATTTCATTATTTATACTTCTTTTATTGTCATTCTTTTTAATACATCTTTTTTCTCTATAAAAAAAATTTCTATGTATTTTTATACTCGATCTTTTATTTACTATTCTTTTATTTCTTTTCTTATCTAAAATATTTAAAAGTATTTTTTTTTTATGTAAAGATCGATTTATATTTACTTACTTTTTATTTAGATCTAAAGTTAATATTAATTTTTAATTTGACAATAAAAGAAGGAATGAAATTTTACTAATAAGGAAGAGAGATAAGATTAATATTGGACAGAATAAAGAAGTTTAATAAAGAAAGATTTAAAAATTAGAAAAAGGAGAATATAAAAAGGAGAAAATTCTAATTCTCTATCTTTTCCCTACTACCTCCCTCTCCCACGAAACACCTTGTTCTTTAACAAATATTGTTGAGAAAAATGAATTTTTAAAATTTTTTTTATATATTCTTTTATTCTGTAGCATTAATTTATTTTATTTTCACTTTTTCTATGTTTTATTTTAATATTCTTTATTTAAAACTTCTTTGTAAGATTGTCTTTCTTTATATTTCTTTTGTTCTATATATTTCCTTTTTCTATGATTTTTTTCATTATCTTCTTTTATAATACTATTGCTTTTATTCTTTCATTTATTTTAATATTTCTATTTTTCTGTAGATTTTTTTTATGTTTCTTTCTTTTATTTAATTATTTCTTTTTTTTATTTTGTTATATCTATATGTTAATTTAATTTTGAATTTTTTACTTTTTTAAATATTTAGATTGTTGGTTTTTAAATTAATTTTTACTATAGAGTTTTTTCAAAATATAGAAAAATGACTTATAAAATATATAAATTTAGCAAATTTATTTTTGAATTTTGGTTATTATTTTGATTTTCAATTTCAAAGTTTCAGGGTTATTTCAAATATAGGAAAAATGAATAAAATATTTATTTACAAATATAGCAAAATTTAACTGTCTGTTGTAGATAAGAACATATTTTGTTATATTTGTAAATATTTTCAACAGTTTTATCATTTGAAATAATTTTTCTTTTCAATATGTATATCTAAATATTTTTAGATTTTGAATTTTAAATTTTGCAATATATGTTTATATATATATATATATATATATATATTATTTTTCTTACCTACGAAACCAATTATAATTTTACAAATATAAATTTTGTTTACTAAGATATTCATTTAGGTTCATTTGAATATTTTTACAACCACAACATTTACATAATAATATAAATGAGATAGATTTGAGTCGACATCATTTAACATTAAAAACAAATGAATTGAGTGAGAAATAATATTATAAATCAAATTTTAGCAACATACGAATGATAGAAACAATTGTATTATTGATATCAATTTTACATCGGGATTTATGTATATTCGACCGTTTAAATATTTGATAATTATCTTTTATATTTTAATGCATGCTATATATTGTTTTATTTTATATAATTAGATATATGTAAACTATAAAATATGGAAAAAAATGTAAGGAAAAAATACAATAAACGAGAAATAAGAAATAGTTATCAAACAAGTTTTTATTCTTGTTTCTTTTTTTCAAGAAACAGGAAATATGAATAGTTACCAAACATATTTTTGTTTCTTGTTCTCAAAAAATGGGAAATAGGAAACTGGAAACAATAAACAGAGAACGAGAAACGGAAAACTGAAAACGGGAATGTTATCAAACAGTCCTTATGTAAATATATTTTTACAAGTTTAAAGGGAATGCTTACAGAGATCCTTTTTCCTTATAGAAAAAATCAACAATAAATTAACTCCAACAACTAATTTTAAGACTTGTTGAAAATGACATAGACAATTAAAAGTACCAAAATAAAATCAAATTCAAAGTATAGGGACTGAAATAATGATAGTCTAACCTGAAAAAGAATCATTTGTTTACCGACCTCAAACTTGGTCCATTCAATATATCTAAGAGATTTAACATTTACTTTTTTGCTTTTTAATTTAATAAAAAGATGTGACATATAACTCAAATTTTTTTTAGTACAACTGAGGATAGAGAGATTCAAACTACAAATCTCATGGTTTCTAGCACATATGAATGTCAATTGAGTTATGCTCGATTTGGCAGCTCAAGTTCTTTTTAGTACAACGATAATAGAAATGAGAATCAAACTTTCAACCTTAAGAGAAATAGCGCACGTCAATTATTACTAAACTAAACTTACATAAAATACTTAAATAATGTAAGTTTTTTCAAACGAAATAAAAAATACAAATGCAAAGATGATTTTACTCAACACGCAACATCGTTTGATCTAAGCCCAATTCTATCAATCTTTTCTAAGGAAAAGTAGTTTAAGATTTTAATAATGTAGTTGGTATTCCTATTTCATTATTTCACGTTGAAAATTTTTAAAATATTATAACTAAATTAATCTGAGGAGAAGTTGAGACTATTTTAATAATATTATATTTTACAAAAAGAGTATTAAAATTGAACATTAAAAAAAAAATAGAAGATTTCTCATCTTAAAATATATATGATGATAATTCTTTTGAACAAATTATCTTAAAATATATATGAGGACAATTCTTTCACTTAATTAGTAAAATGAAAACTAAATGAAAAGAGCTAAGTAGGTCCATTCATATTCCTTATTGATAAAAATATATTTTTTCTTTTTCTTTTTCTTTTTCTTTTTCTTTCTTTAATTAACTAAATTAAAAGATTTCTCATCTCAAATCATATCACATTATATCATATAATTAATGAATTATAGTTAGAGAAAGTTAAATTATTGCTTTATCATTTACCTCAAAACAAGACAAGTCGAATAATTGTTCAAATTTTATTTTTAGTTTCTAGATTTTAAATCTTTATTCCTTTTAAAAAAAATTATCATTATGCTATCAAATTTTGGTTAAATTACAAATTTGATTATTAAATTTTCAAAATTAGTGCTTACTTAATTTTAAACTTCTATAAATGACCAATTGATCTTAAATCATTAATTTTGCATTCAATGATTTATTGAACTTTTTTTAAAAAAAAATCTTATAAATTAAAGGTTATTAGACAATAGACACTAAACTTAAAAGTTCGACCATTTATTATATGTTACTTAAAGTTAAGCATGCATTAAATAACAATTAAAATCTCATAAATGAATTTTGAGTTTCTTTTCCGACTAATAGAGTATGATAGATTTAAATATCTAACTTATCCGTTACCTTTAAGTTAGGTTCATTTTAGCTCAAATTTAGATAGTCATTACCCTTGAATTGTAGATCTTTTTTAAAGTTTAATGACTTACAAGTGGATGTGGAGATTTGAAACTTTGACATTTTAATCGAAGAATATATATTTGAACTAGTTGAATTACGTTCAAATTAACAGAGTTGAGAGACATATTACATATAATCTTAGAAGTTTAAAGATCATTGGAAAAACATCAATTTTTATCCCAATTTTAGAGATTGTATCAATTTAAATCCTAGGCTAATAATTGTATCAATTTAAACTTTGAGATCCCATATGATAACCATTTGGTCTTTAGTCTTTTTGTTATTGAAAATTAAGTTTATAGATACTATTTCCACATCCAAATTTCTTCATTTGTTATATACTTTTTATCAATGGTTTAAAAAACTAAGTTAAAATTTGAAACCTAAAAGAGTAGCTTTTAAAAACTTATCTTTGCTTTTGGAATTTGACTAAGAATTCAACTATTGTATTCAACAAAGATGCAAATCATTGTATGTTAGGAGGAAGAAATAGGCTTAATTTTCAAAAATCAAAAACAAAAAACAGGTAACTATTTCGTTTTTTGTTTTTTTTTTATTTTTGAAAATTAAGTCTATTTTCTCCATATTTCTTACATCGATTTACATATTTCTTAAATACATCTTTATCGAGTACAATGCTTGAATTCTTAGCTGAATTCCAAAAGCAAAGACAAGTTTTTAAAAGCCACATTTTTAGTTTTCAAAATTTTGTTTGGTAAAAAATATATAATAAATGAATACATTTGAAAGTGAAAGTAGTGTCTATAGGCTTAATTAAAAAAAAAAAAAAAAATTGATTACCAAACGAGATATAAACTTTTATAAGTATATCTTTTTACAATTATTAGTCCAAGATTTTAATTGATACAACCTTAAAGTTTAGAAATATAAATAGATAAATCAAACTGGTAATTCGAGCTTGAAATGAAGGGTCAATTTTATTTCCTTAGGGTGAAAAAGAGTGGGGGTATTTTCGACATTAGCAAACAAAGACTAAGGAAAATAAACGGGGTGGATGAGGACAGCTTGGAACTGATGGCCAAAGCCGTTAGTCTCGGACACAGTTTCTCTGTAGGCGCCTATTTCCACCGTCTCCGCCGATTTCAGACCGTTGGAAATTAAATGTTTGTTTTTACTATATTGCCCTTCCATCCATGCCTTAATTACAAAACTCCATTCACCAACCCTTTCGTAGCTTCATTTTTTTTTTTTTAATCAATGATAAAAGAAAGCTAAATCAATTAATATTAAATTTTCATTTTTCTATTAATATTTTCACATTGTTATAGGTTTGATATAGACTTGAGTGGTGAATCGACATAAAAAAGTAATAAAATATCATTAATCACTAATGTAAATGGAATATGAATAATCAATATTTTAACTTGTTTTAAAAAGAACTGAATATCTATATATAAAAAATGTAGGAACATTTATTTACTAATTTTAATATATCTATTAATATCTATGTTTTTTTATTATTTCTGTAAATAATTTACCATTTTTTCTATCTGTAAAAATTTTCAATTTTTATAATGTTTTTATAGAGATATTTCTTAGCATTGACATTTTCGTAAAATTGAGATATCGATATTTGTATTGACGTCAACAATTTAAACATTGGTTTTTGCCAAATTTTCAATTGCCAATAATCTTTTTATTTTTGATTGGACAATCATATCCTTCTTTTGTTATCCTCTCTTTTTTCTTTCTTGACTTTGTCTCCCAATTGTTTGAAAGGGGAAGCACATGAATTTTTTATCCTTCCTTTGTTTTTACTAATATACTATGTTTGGAATATATTGGGGGAAAGGCATTAATTCTTTATAATAAGCACAATTGAAAAAATTAATAATTTAAGATGTATTTAGTAAAGTTTCAAGAATCATCTAAAGTGTTTCTTTGGAGAAACAATTTAATTAATAAAAAGCACCTTACAAAATTGTATTGATTTGAAAACTACTTTTGAAAACACTTGATAAGTAGCTTACCCAAAAATAATCTTGAAGTATTAACATCAAAATTTTCAAAATATGTAGTAAAAGAAGAAATATATTTGAATATCAATTTCATAATGTCACTATAAGAATTTGTTATATAAAAAATTGTTTCTAAAAATGTAAGATATTAAAACCCTTCTTTATAAAAATAATTTTTAAAATTAGTGCTCAAGCTAAAAGTATGCCAAAGTCCAAAACACACTCATTAATTTTTCAAATAATTAAAGATAGTTTTCTTCAGCAATATCAAATGAATGGATCATTTTGAACATGCGATGATACAAAATTACAAAATGAATATAGTTCAATTGACATAATGTCAATACTATCAACCGTGAAGTCGTACAAATAATCTCTACATTTTTCACTTTTTTTTTTTTTGGGAAAAACTACCATGGGTAACTAAAACGTATTAGAAAAATTGCAAGTATTTTTTAGTTTTTTTCCCTCAAGTTTGTAAGTATAACAACATAATAATATATATATATATATATATATATATATATATATATATATTGAGTATAATCAAAAGTCTATCATATATCAATAAACACACATATTAAAATTTAAGTACATCACCAACTTATCATGCATCAAATCGGCAAGTATATTAAATTTTCGAATTAACTATCAGACTATCATACATCGCTTAACAAGAATATTAAGAGTGTGTATAGAATACATTTACAAGTGTTTAATTTTAAAAAAAAAAATAAGTCTTTTTTTAGGAAATTGGAATGCTTGACAACTATTCAAAATAACTTTTCAAGTATATTTAATCAATTTTTATTAAAAGTGTTTAAATAAAAATGAATTTTTTTTTAAAAGCACTTTTTTTCTCAAGTCAATTCAAACGGGCCCTAAATTTTGACGAACATCAGTAAACTACTAATTGGATTGAGTTGTTATTTTTGCAATTTTATCTTAAACAACTTAAGTAAGGAATCCAATTCTTATAATCTATTTTTCTATTGGTCCAACCAAGCCTTATAACTTTTTTCTAATTGGTTAGACCTAAGAAAACCTAACCTAGCAACTCCACAATTGATTGAATTAACAATTGCCTTCATCAATAGATCTTTGACAATTTAACCCAACAAAAAGAAGACAAATTGAAAGATCATAGCATTATATTATTAATAGATTCTAATATTTCTTTAGAATGAACTATCCTTAGATTAAATTACGAGTTTAGTCTTTAAACTTTCTTATGAAATAGATCATTGAATATTTCAAAAGTTTCATTTAGGTTCATGAATTTTCATTTTCGTGTCTAATAAGATGTCTCTTGAACTTTAAAAAATGTCCAATAAGTTCCTAAACTTTCAATTTTAAATCTATTAGAGTTTTGAACTTCCAATTTTCATGTATAATAAGTTTTAGTCACTCAACTATTTTTAAAATTCACTAATTTATTGGACTTAATCTTGATCTATTACTCCTCACATATGATGAAAAGTTCTACGAAAAATAGGTTAAAAACTACTTTTTGTCACTTAACTTTCATGGAAGATAACAACTTAGTTCCTGAATTTTTGTTTGTAACAAATTAGTCCACGTACTTTCAAATTTATAATAATAAAATCGACATATTTATAAATTTATAATAATTTAATCTTTGAATTTAATAAGTATCACTTTAATCCTTGTAGTTTATACTTGGTAATAAAGTTTCTATCGTAAAAAATACTATTAAGAGATTTATTGAACTTTCTTAAGCGTGTAGACTGATAAACTAATCAAGGGTGAAGTTTGTTTGTAAATTATAGTGACTAAGTCATCAAATAATCAAAGTTGATAACTAAGTTAGATGAAAATTTTCACATGTTTGAGATTAGATTGCTACAAATTTGAAAGTATTATATTTGAAAATTGTTACAAAGACTAAATTATTATAAATTTAGAAGTATCTAGACCAAATTATTACAAATTAAAATGGAAATTTGCATTTAATGGTCAAAACGAGACCTCCAATTGAAATCATATTTATTTCTAAATTCATTGATTTATGACCAAAATATGACGTGGAGGGCCCATCTCCCTATGTATATTCCCCACAAATTTAGCAAAATCTACCACAATTGAGATTTTGTTGGGATTTAGTTTTTAATTAGTAGGGATGGTTTAAAATTTTATTAAAAATACAATGCTGGAAAAAAAAAACTTTTATCACTAATAGTTAATGGTATCAAGGGTCGTGATTTGGATTGCAACTAATATGGCAATTAGCTTCTATCATTAAGTGTTGGATTTTTTTTTTTAAACTTAAGATATGTAATGTTGTACTCTAATCTCTAACCTTAGATATTTGTTTAATCAATACCACATTACAATCCACCAATTAAAGCTAAGACGATGTACAATTTTAAGGGATTTAGGGCTAGGTTCCATATGATGTATCTTCCGAAATAGATCTTCTCTAGCACATTCCTCCTAAAATGCAACTATACTAACAAAGTTTAGATTTTTTTCAAGTTTACGGTATTCATGTCATTCGATTGATGAAGATTTTAGTTATTTTCAATACAAAATACTTGCATACCATAGTACAAAGTGCATATTTAGATGACTCATTTTAGTTTTTTTTAGCTATTACGAGATCTTTTTTAGTTGTTACAAGGTATAAGATTTAAATTGTATTAGGTATTTTGATATTTGATAAATTCGATTAAAAAATCGAAAACAATTATTTAGTCATATATTCAAAGAAAAAATTTGACGATCATTATATAAAAAATTCATTAGGTATTAGCCATTTATCTAAACAATCCAATTAAAATTCGAAACTAAATCGTAACTTTTATGAAATTTTATGGTCCAAAATGTAATCTTCAACAAAATAATAATAATTAATTAAAATGATATCAATCTAATTTTTGTTTATGATTACTATTTACAAAAATTCAAGTTATAAGTTGTAATCATATCTTAAAAATTACATATATATATATGGAATAAAGAGTTTTTATATTGTAGTTGTAGGTATTATATATTCAGAAAGCCAACAAAAATGATGACCTGTTTTTGTTTTGGCTTATCCAATTGTCTTTCCAAATTTTAAAGCTTACAAAGCAAGTCTTTTAAAAGTCAAAATTAAAGGTAAAATAGCTAAATTAAGCAGTCAAAAATATATATATTTTATTGGATAGAACAAGAACACCTGGCTCCATTAACCATTCACACCCAAAACTCTGCCAGAAAGATTTTATTACCTTTTCAAAATTATTTCTTGGCATTTTCCTTTTTTTGATTATTTAAAAAATATAAATCTAAGGTCACCACCTCATTCATAACACATATAATTTCTTCTCTTGCTCTTTCTTCTTCTGTATAAAAAAGAAGAAAAAAACTTTTATTTTCTTTTTTCTGAACTTTTTTCATAGTTTTGTTTAATAAAACCAGCCAAAATTATGAAGATCCTTAGTCATGCTAAACATATAAAATTTTTTCATGTAAAATTATTTATAAAAATAGTAAGAAAATACTAATAGACATTAATAGACTTCTATCAACGTCTATCAATATCAATGATAGAATTTTAATGATAGACGCAGATAGACTTTTACTGATAGACTTCTATCAGTATTAAAATTTTATTATATTTTATGTAAATAAATTTCTTTATTTTTTTATTTTTAAAATCCTCCCTATAAAGTTCATACCAATTTACATTATAATATAATATATAATATATAATATAAAGAGAGTTGTTTTCATAAAAGAATGGTATTTACCAATGAAAAATTAATAATAAAACGAACTCTACAATTTTAGAAAATACGAACTCTCGGTATGCAAATATCTAATATCGTTTCTTTTAATTTGTCAATTTGAGCATAGTTCAATAGATAAAACATAATTTACCAATAGAGAAGTTGATGGTTCGATTTCTACCTTTGCAATTATTGAACTAAAAAAATACTTGATTAAAAATGATTTTCAAATTTATATTCCTTGCAAGTCTTTTATTGACTACTTATTTATGCTTTAAAACAAAGGGAAAATATCAATTTATACCTCTAAACTTTGGCGATTGTACCAATTTAAACCTTGAACTAATAAATGCATCAATCTAATACCCAAACATCGGGAATGGTTTAAAATTTTTTTAGTGTATCAATTTAAACTCTCAATTTTCATAATTATATCAATTTAAATCTCCCATTATATTTTATTTGGATACACTTAAGAAAGTTTAAAGTTTAAATTGACATACTTATGAAAATTTCATGTTTAAATTGATACATTCATGTAAGTTCAATGTTTAAATTGATACAACGTCCAAAGTTCGAGATTTAAATTCATATAATTATTAGTTTAAGATTGAAATTGATATAACTCCCAAAGTTCTAGGATATAATTCCATATTTATCCTAAAAAAAATTAGAAGTTGAAGGATATGCTTTAATTGAGTGAATTAATAAACTTTTATTAATGGTAATTGCAGTTGCTAGCATTTTTAGGGAAAATAACCAAGTCTATAACATTATTTAAAAAATATGAATATAACAAAGTCTATTAGCGATAAACTTTCATCGTTGATACTCTTACTAACGATATGGTCTATCACTGATAGACTCCCTACCAGCAATATGATCTATCACTAATAGATTATCTAAATTGTCATATTAGTACTTTTTTCCATTATGCTATATCTGCCAATATTTTGGGCCTTCTTACTCTGTTTACAATTGTCCTGTTATTAACTATATTAAAATAATAACATTTTGGTCTCTATATTTTGAATTTTGTTTAATTTTAGTCCGTGCACTTCTAATCAATCTTAAATTGAGTTTCTCAATTTATTTTTTAATCAAATTGGCTAAATAACAATAACAATTTTCATGCAAGGAAAAATATTGTGTAAATATGTTTAAAATTGAACCTTTATAAATACATGAACTAAAATTAAACCAAAAAATACAGGACCAAAATGATTTTTATCCAAACAATAATAAAGTTGGGGGCCAGTTAATAAGAAGGTATACGAGTGCATATGCATTGTCTTTTGGAAAATAATAATAACAACAATATATGTAAATGACCTTAATTCAGCAATATTGATATATACTTCGAACCAATAGTCAGAGGTTCAATCTCCCACACCATAATTATTGTACTAAAAAAATAAATAATAACAATAAATTCTTTAGATAGTCTAATTTATAAGTCTAACCTATTATAAATATGTAATTTTACAGGAGTAATAAGGTAGGACTTTTTTTAAAAAAAATAAAAATAGTACTCGTCTTTGATTGATTGGATAAAGTAATCTATTCGGTTTTTAAATAACTTACATCACAAACTTCGAGTGATGAACCAATTTTATTTTGTTTTGTTTTTTATTTTTTATTTATTTATTTTTTACTTTTGATCAAATTGATAGGAATATACATCTGAATTAGTTAGGTTCGAATTTGCTATTCGATTTTATTTTTAATATAGAGAATAATCATTATACAACTTATTGATTATTGTGTAGTATTTTTTCTTTAAAAGAAGAAACAAACAAAGCAAAGCAAAGAATTATGTTGCTATACTAAAGTGAGATTGATATTCTTAGTTGTCAAACCCCTTTTCTTGGCTTTGGAATTAGGAAATTTAATCTTTCATTGTAAGCAAATTGCATGGATGGCAAAAAAAAGTCCAATATTCCTTTTAATTTTGAGAAAAATATTATTTTGATCTATTTGAGTTTAATTTTTACTGAGTTTTTAAATTCAAAATGTCACACTCTATACTTATAGGTTTTGAGTTAGTTTATGTTTAGTTTTTAAGTTTTAAAGTGTATATTTTTATTTTTGAGTTTTGAGTTAGCTTTTATTTGGTCTCTAACTTTTAATACCTAACATTGTTACCTTCGAGTTTTTACAAAGATTCACTTTGATATTTTATATTAACTTTTAATTAATTAATTTAAAATGGTTGTGAGGTGAATTTTTTTAAAGGAAAATTAGTGAAAACTAATTTAATTTTTTTAAATTAACTAATAAACATTAACATGAAAGATTGAAAGTGTATATTTTAAAAAGAAAATCAAGGTAACTTCTTAACACCATAGAGATTAAATTAAAATTGAACTCAAAATTCAATGTAACATATCAAAATTCAGATATCAAAGAGAAATTATTTTAAGTAGCAAAATTACTAAGAAAACTTTTTGTCATTTTGTTATATTTGTAAATAAATGGGTCATTTTGCTATATATAAAAACATCCCTAAAAAATATACTTAAAAAATTATGGATAAAAGTGTACTATTTTTATAAAAAAAATTAAATAGAAATTAAACCTAAAATGACCAAAATAATTTTTTTCCCCTCTAAATTATTTTTCTTGTTTGAATAAAGGATAAGAGGAGCCAACCTCAAATCCATCTCACGAAAATAGTGGCTCTCCCGAAATATCGTCAGTAACAAAGGGCAATTCCGTCATTTCATCTTTCAAAAAAGGAAAAAGAAACACATCAGAAACTCCTTTAGCCAAATTCAACCCTTCTTCTTCTCTTTTCCTCTCTCTCTTAGACATAATTAAGCATTCAATTTCAAACCTCTCATCTCTTCATCTTCCTCTAATTCTTGTCAAGATTTTCTGTATATATACAAAAAAATATTTATTGTATATATACAGAACCAGAGACGAAATATATATATACAGAGAGAGAGAGATAGAGAGAATATGGATGTTTGGTTCTGTAGCAATGGCGGAAGTTTTCCGAATCTGTTTCTTCTTCTGACGTTGATGATCTTCTGTTTCTGTAATTTCATTGCAGATGCTTCTTTCAATGTTACTACAATCCGTTTCAATGAAGGTTATTCGCCTCTATTCGGCGACGGTAACCTTGTTCGTTCTCCCGATGGAAAATCCGTTCGTCTTCTCCTGGATCGCTTCACCGGTATGTTTTCGGAATCGCTCAGTTTATGAGAGAATACATGTTTGAATTTCCGCGGTTTAATTCTTCTTTGAGTGAATTTCTTCTCAGGCTCTGGATTCATCTCGTCGAAGATGTATAATCATGGATTCTTTAGCGCTAGAATCAAATTGCCGTCCGATTACACCGCCGGCATCGTTGTAGCTTTCTATGTAAGTATCGAAATCGAGCGAATGAAGTTATTGTTTAATTCTGCCCTAATTGTTCGTTTGCTGAGGAAAATTAAAAATTTAAGCGCCGCCGTAAATGTTGAAATCAAATTTTCTATAGGAAAATTTCAGTCAAACAGGAGTCGTAACTCGTAACCGTTGAATGAAATTAATTAATCAAACAGAGAAACTTGATTCGATTTCAGATTCAAAAAGAAACGAAACAAGAACACTGTTAAGGAAATTGAATGAGTATACACAATTTTTCTTGCAAATTTCATCCTAATTCGTCATCCTCCATGATTACGGTGGTTGAAATTTTGGTTCATGTTCCGTCATAACAGACCTCAAACGGTGACGTGTTTGAGAAGAATCACGACGAATTGGACTTCGAGTTTTTAGGGAACATTGAAGGGAAGCCATGGAGGTTTCAGACAAATCTGTACGGAAACGGAAGCACGAACCGGGGGCGGGAGGAACGCTACCGGCTTTGGTTCGACCCGACCAAGGAATTCCACCGATATAGTATTCTTTGGACCGCTCATAATGTTATGTAAGTATCTCTATAAAACTTTCTAAATACTAAATTACCTTTTTCGTGTACGTTTTTGGTTTTTCCTTTTTAACTCTATTTTTGTATTTTTAAAACTAATTCTACCCTATACTTTTAAGAAATCTTAAATTAAAAAATATATTCATCTATTATATTTTCTTTATGAAAACTAATATCGTTATTTTTTAATACAAATTAACTTTGAGAGACTAATTAAAAATTTAGTAAAGTATAAGAACAAATATTAGATATTTGAAAGTACATGGATTAAAATTGAATAAACCTCAATATATAGAGACCAAAATGATAAATTTTTATTTTTATCTAAATGGTATTAGTTTTTTCATTAAAATAAGTTAAAAATTGATGCAACAATTCATATGTAAAAAATTGGAGGCATATGTGACATCATCCTACAATAAATCACGTAAATTCATGTGATAAGTGATGTATAAAAATTGATTAGGTAAATGATTTTATTGTTATCTTTTGGGATAAAAAATTGGGAAAAAGATAGTAATTTTTTAGATAGTTGTAAATAATATCAAGTCTTCTCATTTTTATTCATTAGTTGCCACATCAATTTTCATCATTTATTTTAATAGAAAATAATATTTCTAAAACAATTTCAAAATTTAAGAGTTTTTTTCCTTGAACAAATTTCTAATTTTTGGGGTAAAAATGAAAATTTCACAATATAGAAGCATAATTGAAACTTATTCAAAATTTGAAAGGTATTCTAAGTTCTAACCTACAGATTATAATCAATTGAAAATATAGATATATTATATATATGTTAAATTATATATTTAATTATAAATTGATTTTAGTTTATTTTGATATTTGTACTTTTAAAATGTTTATTTTGGTCTTTATACTTTTTAACATTGATTCATTTTAGTTTTTGTCTTTTCAAAATGTTCATTTTGATCCGGTATTTTTAACTTTTATTCATTTGGATCTTGAACTTTTAAAAGATGACCATTTGGATCCTTAGTTTTTGAAGTACAAGGACTAAAATGAATTTTTTGAAAAATATAGAGATTAAAATGAATCAAAGTTAGAACTAAAATGAATATTTTGAAGTATGAAGTTCAAAATAAATCAAAATTAAAAATATAAGAATCAAAGTAGTATTTAAATCAATTTTATTTGATACAGATGGATTAAGTTTTGGCAAAATTTACGAATAATAATGGGAATTGGAAAAGTTAGATTGCGTGTGGGAATTGATGGAAGGCGATGGGTTGGTTTGATTCCACCATGAATTGAGTGGCCATTAATGAATTAAATAGATACGACTTTATTTTATATATATATATATATATATATATATATCATCTTTTTTTTCTGGTCATTTTCAGTTTTTCCTTTCTTAAATCCTTTCCTTCAGGAATTTCACCATTTCAGTTTTTCTTTTAGGAATGGTGAGTGAGAAGAATGACGAATCATATTTTAGTTTTCTACTTTTTAAATATAAAAATAATTGACACTCTAATGATTTATTATTTATGGAAAATTCTTATAAATAGGAAAATCTAAAAAATATTTAGATTTTATAAGCACCTTTGAAACTTTTTTTTGCTATAAAGTTTGTTTTTTTTTTTTTTTTTTTGGGTTCTATATTCCTCTCCCTAATGATATCTTACCTAAATTATAAATTAAAAATTCTAACTTTAAACTGTTTTTCTAGAACAAAATTTCAGCAAAAGACAGTAAATTTAAGCAATTATTTATTAAAAAAACAAAAAAGAGATATTATTCTTATGCTTTCCGTGTCATTTCTTTTTAACGGAAATCATAGGTCAAGGAATCGTTTTAGGAATAAAAGAAGTCAAATTCCTTTTAGAATCGTGAATTTACGAATAGTGCTTTTTTTTTTTTATTTAGGTGAAAGGTTTTATACTTTTCAATTTGTTCAATTTTAGTCTTTCTACTTACAATTGTCCAATTCTAGTCTTTCTATTTTTAAAAAATTTTAAATTTAATCCTTCAAAATTAATTTTTATTATAATTGGTTAAATAATAAATTTTCTTTGAATATAATATGTGAATTTATTTCTAAATTTTATAGTAAAATTGCTAATAGATTACATAAAAAAAATCAAGAATAAATTAACATTAAGGACTAAATTTAAGATTTATTGAAAGTGTAGGGATTGAGATTGAACAAACTTTCAAGTATAGAGACCAAAATAGTATTTTAACCAATTAAGTAGTTCCTTCTATTATTATTATTATTATTATTATTATTATTATTATTATTATTATTATTATTATTATTATTATTATTATTATTCAATCTTTTGTTCTAGAAATCAAAACTGTGTGCTTTCTATTCCATATGATTTAAATGAAAAGGAAAAGTGAAAATAGTGGGAAGTACTGCATAAGCACACAAAGTCAAAGTTAGGCTTTCCAAACTTCCAAAAACTACTTTTTGTTCTTTATAGTGAAAGGCCTAAAGAAAACTTGTGAACAAAGCTACAATTTGGATCACATGGCAAAGTAAACACTAACCATTCACTACACATACATCCATGTGATTCATTGGCTTTGCTTACTCTTAAAGATTTGGATAAGAATTTTTGTTTAGGGTTGTCCACCTTTTTTATTTGACTCTTGATTTCTATTTCATTAATTTTCTTCCCCATTTTTTTTTAATCATTTTCTCTTCTTTCCCTCTCTTGAAGCATGGGTCCTTTCCTTATGATATTAGGTTATGGTTGTTTTGAATTACTTTTGTATCCATATCACAACCATTTTTTTTTTTTTTTTTTAATTTTTGCTACCGTTATAAGTTTAAAGGAATTACTATATTTACTGATTGAGGAAAACGTAGTTACTGCCTAGGTTATACCTATTTTTTTAAAGTCCAAGTAATTGTTAATAAAAATTTGTCATATGGAAGGTACAGTCTTACCAAATTTGTCAGTAAAATTTTGTTGAAACTTCAAATATACTTGCAAAACTTTATTTTTCCCAACAAAATACTAGCTGAAAACAACCTTTGTAACTTAGAAATCAATAAATTATTCTACGTACAAATAGTACCATTTTTTTTCAAATAACAAATGTGAGGTATGAGAATTTAAACTTCTCCCTCAAGAGGGGCACATACAATTATCATTGAACCACGTGTTGGGACGTGCAAATAGGACCTGATTACCAATTAAGTTTGCACTTGTTTGATTTTATTTGGGTTAAAATACCATTTTAGTTTCTCCATGTACTTTCAATAAATTTTAAATTTAGCCCTCATTGGCAGAAAAAAGGAAAACATTTTGTTATCTATTAGTATTTGTACCATAAATTTTGAAAATATATTTACATACTATATTTTCTTGCATAAAAATTATTATTATTATCTTTCAATTATCTTTGACAGACTAAATTTAAAATTTATTGAAAGTAGAAAGAGTTTATATGTTGTTTTATAACCTTTTATTTCTATGTATTTGAATACTCTTAAAATTTTAATTCTCCTCTTTTTGGGACTTTGTAGATTTTACATTGATGAAGTTCCCATTAGAGAAGTGGTGAGAAATGAAGCAATGGGTGGAGATTACCCTTCAAAGCCAATGTCTTTATATGCCACAATTTGGGATGCTAGCAATTGGGCTACCTCAGGTGGCAAATACAAAGTAAACTATAAATATGCACCCTTTGTTTCTGAATTCAAGGACCTTGTTTTAGAAGGCTGCGCTTCTGATCCCATCCAGGAGGTTCTAGAACCCTCCGACTGTACCGACGTCAATGTCCGCCTCAACGCCCAAGACTTTGCCACCGTAACGCCCGAGCGTCGTGCTGCCATGCGCAACTTTCGCCAGCATTATATGTACTACTCGTATTGTTACGATACACTCCGATACCCTGTCCCACCTCCAGAATGTGTCATTAGTCCGACCGAGCAAAAGCGTTTTAAGGATACCGGAAGGTTGAAGTTCGGCGGAAGCCATCGCCGTCGCTCGAGACGACGCAGCAGGAACCCTACTGTTTCCCTGAATGACCAATCTAGCATGTAATAACGTGTGTGTTCACAGATTCATTATAGAGATTAAAGAAAAAGTATTCTTTACTTTGTTTATTCTGTCAACTTTGTGTATGTATGTTGTGTTCAATAAAACAATAATATAAATCTATTGGTTTAATTTTTAATAATATTCTCACCTTCATACAGTATATAAAATATTTAAGTATGGCTTGGATTGCACCTATTTTTATGTCAATAAACAAACAAAATTTATGTACCTTATTCTCAACTTCAACCAGTCAAACTCTATTTGTAACAAAATTTATTTCTATTACGTGATAATATTTTATTGAATTATATTTGATGCACCAAAATAGATGATTTTTGTTTGGCCTTGCTTGTCCTATCAACAAGGCCATGTGGATATATTGGATAAGGGGATGTAAATGATTAGGACAGTTGTACCATGTTCCTATGATTGATTACCCCAACCCACGTGGACAAGGTTTGATATTGACATTTCCTTCAAATGTGGAAGTGTTTTCTTTAGGCATTCAAAGTGAAAGTATTTGGTGTGACTTTGAATTTGGATAAATGTCCATTTCTTTCAATAATTATGGCCATGTTTAGGAAGGAATATGAAAAACATACATAAATTTTAAAACAAAGAATTTAATGAAAATAGAATAATATTTCCGACTTTCAAATGTGTTTGTGAGTAGATTTCATAAATAATTTAAATAATTATTTTAATTGTCTTTGATATCATATTTATAAATCATAAAATTAGCTTGTACTTATGATAAATTATTATTAATTTATTCATGAACATGTTTTATGTATGATTATTATTTTATAATATTAAATAATTTATTATTCATTACACAATATATATTTTATTTCTTTTTTTTTTTTTTTTTGAAAATATGAGTTGAATTTATAAAATGACATAGTGTATACTTAAATGGTTTAATCTTTATTTAACATAATTCTTAATTTTAAAATTAAAAAAGTCTAGATATAATAAGAATATACAAATATTATTTTCAGGATTTGCAGGCTTAGATCACATAATATGAAAATAATTTTCATTGGAGGTTTAAACGCTCACAGTTTGTTTTGGAAGGGTAGAAATCCTTCGATTATAGAATTGGATTCGTTTGAAGTATTGAATCTGTTTAATGATTTTGATCCAGACCTGATTGAAGTTTTTTTAATATATATATATATATATATTATTATGAGGTTCTTCTCTTGTTGCCTATGCGAATATTTCGAGTTTACAAAGTTATTCATTATTTGGCAATTTTAGCTTTCTCTTCAAGAAATTCTTTGGTCTGGAAAGATTCTTATCGAGCGTTTGCTATCATCTTGATAATATTTGAATTATGTTTTGTTTATTCTTTATATTGGTTGTTTAAAAAAAATATTAAAAAGGATGATTATTTTAAATGAGAAAACTACTGAAAATATTTTTAAATATATCAAAATGTCATTTCTATCGGTGATAATCACAGATAGATGTTTGACATTAGTGTCTCACTGATAGATAGTGACATTTTGTTATATTTATAAATAAGGTAGTTAATTTTCTTCCGTCCGGGAAAAAAAATTATTTTAATATTAATGGAAACATACACACACAACAGGCTAAATAAAAAACACCTAATCATGGCCCATCAAGTAATATGCGATTTTGAAAAAAATAAAGTGTGTTTTCTTTTTTTCTTTTTCCAACCTCAATAAATTTTTTTATTTGACTTTTCGTTTCTGCTATTTATAATTAAATGAATTGGTTAGAATAGTATTTTGGAAATAAATATTCAAAATGAAGTTGGTTAGATTTTGTATATATTTCATGTTCAAAGAGTCGGCTTGAGCAAGTCTATTGCTTTTTATTTTAATTAACAAACAATGGCTATGGAACATTATTTAGGACAAAAAATGTTGCTTTATCAATTATATAGGAATGTACCAAATATGTTTTGTTATTGTTAAGTATATTTATGATTTTTTTTACCTTAGCTTTATTATCGTTATTACATGTGCAATAATCATCATATTATGTTTGCTTGTGAGGCATAAAGATGAATCGAATAATGTAATAGCCTACTGAAATCTAGAAATTTTTAAGGTAAGCTTTTTTTAGTTGAACAATATATAGAAGTGACATTCAAACATATTACCTCCCTCCTAGTCGAAGTGATAGTCTATATTTTGAAATATTTTGTTAGAATGATTGAAGGCCTTTAAGATTGCTCCAAAAAAGTCAATATATTTCCACCGTCAACCTTATATTGCCATTGGAAATGCGTCATTCCATGCCCTAATTGTCGAAATATTACATAAAAGACTAAAACTTTCTCCATGTTAGTTGAAATTTAACGGAAAGTCTAGAGATGAAGATTGTACCATCTTAGATTTTAACTAGTATTAAATAGATGGGTGACTTGTCTACTTAACAAAACCACCACAATACAATTGTCTAATGGTAACCTATTGTAATAATCTTATTGAATAATTTCTCAAGAATTTTGGTAACAAGTTTTGTCACATTGCTATATTCATTCGGATTCTAACACGAAAAACCCTAGTCATTTTGCTGAAACAGAAAGGGTAACAATTTCCTTTTTTCTATTCAGAGGACAAAACAAAAAGGACAATTTTGTATCATACAAACGGGAATGAATTTGAGTAAAATTATTGTTCTATATTGAAAGGTATCAACAGAAAGAGAAGACATGGTACAAATTGAGCATACTAATTCATGAAGTTTATAATGGTAGTGAAAACATATACACTTTAGAAATAGTACGAATAACCAGTGTGTCCTTTTTCTAAATGATATAAAAGATCTGTACATTACCAAGCGAGGCCAAGTATTTGAGGCAGTTTCTATGTCTATTGAAATGCACATGCTTGGGGTAGGGATAGGCCTGTAAATTGGCAAAATTCCCTTGAGACATCGATGAGTGAAAGAATCGATTCCTTTTACGGTTCATGCATGAAACGAATGGCCAGTGGCGTTTGTGAGTTGTGAGACTGTCAAATTATGTCCTGACCCTGCACTTGGTAAAAGATGGGATGATAAATTGTACAAAAATCCATATTGAGGTTAGTCTCTCTAAATTCTCGTGGTAACTTTGGACATCTAGATTTCTTACTATCGGCTAATCTAGTGAGTTATACACAAATTGGCTTTCAAATGATAGTTTCCATAGTTACAAATATAGTATTAGTTCATACGTCGACATAATCATACCATAAACATCAATAATGTTGGCGGCTTTTCTATCGATTACCAGGCAAATATGAGTAGTATATTCAATTGTGTTTTTTGAAATAAGAATTTGAGGTATACCTGATTATCAAATGAATTGAACGTGAAAAATGATTCCAACTGATTAGATCCAAGGTTGTGACAAAGAGATATCCGCAGTTGATGCTCCTAGACCTTGTTTGCTGTCGATAGCAGCTTTGAGAACATTGTACTGCATGGCCACAGAATCAAATAGTGCCTTCGAGTATGCCTCCCTAGCCTGCTAAAGGAAGCAGCCAGTTCGGTGAGAAACAAACCCAAAATAATATTGATCTTTCAACATCACGAAAAACACAATAAATGGAACTTGAAAACATTTGCTTATGGCTCATCATATTCTCGATTGGTAGACATTTGTACAATGTATTACTTGATATAAACTTCTTGACAAATCATTTATATTTCAATTGAAAGTACTTAGTATCAACCTAAGGAAGGAAAAATCAATAATTTGAATACTTGAAGCAATGAGTAAAATATTTAAGAGAAGATCTGACTTGACAATCAGATTTTAAGAATGTTTCAGTCTTTCAAAAATTCCAACATGATCTCATCAACAAGACAGCTTGTGCAAAGTTGATGTACTTCCCTTTCAAATTAAGTGCAATAGGGCTAATTTCTTGGGATCTTCAGTTATTCACATTGAAGTCACTCAACTCTCCATTGCCACGGTTTTGTATAGAGAAAACAAGGTTAAATTATAAAAATAATCCACTTTGCCTGTGTTTCAAAACACCCCTATTCTTCTTTTTCAAAAATATATATATCTGAGAATGTCTTAGCTTATGCACAACTTGACTAATCTCACAGAACAAGCCACATAACCCAACAACATTTGGGTGCTAAGAGACTCGTAGGATATTAAATCCTAAGAAGGTGATCGTCATGGATTGAACTCATTCCCTCTGAGTCCTTTATTAAACCTATGACCTTTTTTTAACACTAAGCCAATCCAAACATGATGGTTTAAAACACTCATATTCTTTCCAAAGTCGTAATATTACTCATGACCTTTCTTAAATATTTTAAAATTACCTTTGGAGTAGAAATCACTTAGAATGTTGAACGAAAATTGGGACCTGGAATAGTGTGACAACCCAAATTATTGTTCTAGGTCACTCCCAATTTTCATCAAACAATCTAATGAATTTTAACTCCAAAGGTAACTTTGAAACATTTATGAAAGGTCAAAGGTAAAGTTGCAAATTTTGAAGGATAAGGGTATTTTTCAAACAAAATGAAAAAATCAAGGGTATTTTTTTATAATTTAGCCGAAAAAATCCAACAATAAGCTTGAAGCTTCGAAAGAAAATTATGTATTTCCAATCTCTCCACTCTCTTTTAGATTTAAGAGTGTATTCACTTTGTTGGAACCGAAATGTGTATATCTAGCACAATATTTTACTATCACGCGCTCTTTAAAAATTTAAAGATCAGACAGACCTCATCAGGATTTTCACGGGTAGCAGTAGTAATTCCATCGAAGCTGATTTCAGGACCCACAGACAAACCCGCCCCACTAAAGGAAATCACTCTTTTTTCTCCAATTTCGATTTCTACCTGGAAGAGGGCAAAAGAGTTAATATATGAGAAGAGAATCATATTAAAAATGAGTAAAGCAAGGGGATACAAATGAATAAAAGGGATAAATATACCTGTGAAGGAGGCGGCATGATGTCGTAACATAATAAAGCAAGGGGATACAAATGACCAGGAACACCCGAGTGGTGAATGAGCCTTCTCATGTTGTCCACTGAAGAAGCATCAAAGGGTGCCTGATCTTCTCATATCAGTACGAACTACTTTGATCTTATAAAAAATTTGAATATAACAATTACAAAGACATAAAATGGACTAAAAGAGATTTGAAAACACAAGTAGGAAATGATGACTAAAGTGTTAATAATGGAGTATAGAATACGCTTTTGTTGATTCTTTTCTTATTTTAAGAAATTTTGTTTAAAAGGAGATGTACAAAAAGGAGAAGTCCAAAGATAATGTGTGAAGGGGAACAATCAACAAAGTTTCTAGAATGAAATGGTCAAAGTCCTCTACTGAAACGATAAACTAGATATGCATATGCCTGCACATTTGTCTTTATTCAAGGTAAAGAGAACTTACTGGGTACCATTCTCCAGTCGATGGATCCGGTCGGTCCCTGCCACCACTGGGTGCAATCCATATTAGTTGCGACCCACCCCTACGTAAAATTTATCGCTGATGAAAATATAAAAATGGAAAATAGAGAACGTTTTGAGGCTTAAAAGACACTATAGATTTAAGATATTTAGAATCCACGACTATGGCAGGTAAAACAGAGCACAGAAAACCAGTTTTTTTTCTGATAGCTGCTACCAATGGTATAGGTACCTTAAAAGTACAGCCATCTCCTTTAAACTTCGTGTGTTTGCTTTCCTTTTCGTTTCTGCAAGCTCAGGAATATCGAGCATGTGCTTTTTCGAATAAACACAGATAAGATTCCTGCATAATCATTTGTAAACTGAGGCAACTTTGTTAAATAATAAGATATACAATCCAATAAATTGCAAGGAAAATTATATTGGAACCTTCCAATGCTGAAGGGCTTGCAAAGAGGGTCCGCAATAACTCTATCCCCTGCCACATAGATCTGCAAGCCAGAAAAGACACTCGTTTATGCCAACACAGCAGCACTTACTAAATCCCCTCAAAATTTTAGCTGAACACTGCAGACGTATATCGAAAAGAAATAGGCCTACCATGTTTTCAGCAATATATGGATTTGTCTTTTCAAGCAACAATGAAATAATAGCTGGATCTGCTTCAGTCTGATGATTTGATATCAAGACAACATTGTGACCCTGAAACAAAAGGTCACAAACAATCAGAGGCCTTCAGTATAGCAACAAAGTGGAAGAAATAAAGTTTTAAATGTCGCAAAAGAGAAATGAGAAAACAAGTCAACAAAATAACAGACAACAGATCTTAATGTATTGCTTCTCCTTAAAAGATTGTAAGACCAACCATGAGGAAGAATTTATGAAGTGCTTAGAAGAGCACTAGGAATAAGCGGCTAGATTTTTGTAATTTGGATACGGCAATGACAGAATCAAATATTTGAACATGATAGTTATACTTGTGAGGGAGTTTTATGACTTATCTTCACTATATCGAGATTATTAAAGAAACTTAAGCAATGATCAGAAAAATTAACCCAAAATCATCACATACTAGAGAAATGCAGGAACTTGTAGATAGATAGATACCTGATGGAGCTTCTCTTCTACATCCTTGAAAAGAGAAAGGTTACCGACAAATGAATTTCTACAGAAAGGTTACTATAAAGCTTCAGGACAGAGTCAAATATACAGGAAAGAAGCTAACAGCCTAACACCATTAAGTTAACAAGTAACATAAATTGATCATAGAAAGGATTGCTTTCACTGACAACACTTGCATTGAGCTCTAAATTGATCATAACTTTTTTGTCAGTATTTGATCACATGAATGAACAGCCCAGATTATGAACAATAAATAATAAAAAGTGACATATATCACAAGAAAAAAGAACTGATGAAAACTAGCAACCTTTGATGCCATCTACACAAAGTCTTTTATCCCTAAACAATGAAGTTTGAGAAATACAATAAAAATTGTCAACCTTGCAAAATTCTCAAGCATGATCTAAGCTTATTTGAAAATCAAAGACCAAGATATTCAGAAATGTCACGAGTTCATCACATCATAATTTTGAATAATTGTGAGCTCCAATGAGTTTATTTCATAAATAAGCATTTCCTAATATAACCAAACAAAAAAAGGCCATGTGATTTCTCGTAAAGGGTGTAAACAGAACCAGTGACCACAACAAATCGACAAGGATTGTAAGACCAAATTTCCAGCTTACTCAAAATCAATAAGTGGACGGATATAGTTCTGACCAAACGTGTAGTAATCAAAAGGCTCTCGAATTGCTTTGTGGTGTGGTGAGAACACAAAAGGATCCTGAAATATTACTGCTATATCTCAGACAAGGTCATTCAGGTGTCTTTCTTAAAATCTGATATAATTGTAGTTGAAATAAAATTATAACTACCTCGACATCCAACAATATGCGATCTAATGCAACAGTCATGTTAGACAAAACAATTTCATCTGCCTTTGGATTTCCACTCTCAGAAACCTGAAAATAA
>NW_028326385.1:0-8000 GCF_027475165.1 Benincasa hispida
AAAATTCACACCGTGAGATCCATACAACGCTTCGTGTCGATTATACCTCGATTGCTCCATTCGAAAAGTGTTTGTATGAGTCAATAACAAGGTGAACGGGGGAAGTAGTTCATAGTAAGTGGGTGAAGGATTTGTGTTAACATATCCTGCGGTCTCTTTCGTTAGTTTGGACTGTGAGATTTCTATGTTCTACCTAGTGATTTGCTTTAGGCGGCCCTTGCTAGTCGTTTAATGAGGCCTATCCCCACGGAGGGTTGTAACATAGGATTCAGGACAACTCAAACTCCAATAATGGATAGGATTTCTTAGGTCCATTCCAACCTTTACTCTCCATTTCGGTAGCATAGTTGGGGAAAAGCTCTGACGTCTAAAAATGGAGGGTTACACATACAAAATTACCAAACTGTTAGTAATTTCAGACCATAAATGGTAACTAAACGACTATAGGAATACGAGTTATTCTGGAGATAAGGTTTGGTAAAAATTGTTTGCTTTAGTGAAGGAGTATCTAACTGCCCCTCGGTAGCACGTATTCTGACTCACTATAGTATCATTGCAAATAAATAATGGTTATGGGTACATTATTACTTGTTTTGCTAAAACTTGATTTTGGATTTAGTTGCAAATTTTCTAATTAGAATTTGTTTAAATTTTTCAGCATGTCGAATTCTTCTAGAATACTCACTTCTGAATTAGTTAACGGTAAAATCGAATCAACAAACAAATTACTAGCAGTAGATAACACAAATTTTTTTTTAATAAAGGATTGTCCTCTATCTCCTAACTCATCTAAAATTATGAATAATATAGATGAGAGTGCAAAATTCGAACAACAAGATAAATATGATTTACTTGTTATCAAAACATATTTAGTGGAAAACGATAAAACTTAGATAATTAATTCAGGAGCCGCTAATCATGTCTGTACTTTCTCACAAAAAAAAAGTTCCTGGAGATAGTTGACAGATGGCGAAACAATATTTAAGGTAGGGACCAGAAAGGTTTTTTCAGCTAAAACGGTGGGAGATATGAAGTTATTTATCTAAAAAATGCTTATTACATTCCTTCTATGTAAAGGAATCTAATATCTATCTCTTGTTTGCTGGAACAAAATTATAAAGTTTATTTCGAAAATGATTAAGTGTTCATTAATACAAGAAATAATTAAATGTGTTCTGCAAAATTAGAAAATAAGTTGTATTTGTTAAAACCGACTGAGGTTATAGCCGTTTTGAACATAGAGATATTTAAAACTACTGAGACTCATAAGAAAAGGAAAGTTTTTCCAAATACCTAGCTTTGGCACTTGAGACTGGGTCACATAAATCTCAACAGGATTGAGAGACTAGTTAAGAACGAACATCTAAATAACTGAGAAGACAGTTCATTACCGCTTTATGAATCCTGTCTTAAGGGTAAAATGACTAAAAGATCTTTTTGTGGAAAAGGTCTTAGAGTCAAAGAACGCTTAGAGCTCGTACATTTTAACCTTTGTGGTCCGATGAATGTTAGAGCTAGAGAAGAGTATGAATATTTCATTAGCTTTGTTGATGAATTTCATTAGCTTTGTTGATGACTATTCTAGGTATGGGCATCTTTACCTGATACATCAAAAGTCCGAAAAATTTGGAAAGTTCAAAGAGTATAAGGCTGAGGTTGAGAACCAATTAGGTAAACAGCTTAAAACACTCTGATCAGATCGAGGTGGTGAGTAACATGGAGTCTAGTTTCAACGCACAGCCTCTGACACACCTCAGCAAAATAGTGTGGTAGAAAGGAGAAACAGAACCTTATTGGACATAGTTCGTTCCATGATGAGTTATGCTCAGTCACCAAGTTCTTTTTAGGGTTATATAGTTCAGACTGCAGTATATATTTTTAACATGGTTCCCTCAAAAAGTGTTTCTGAAACACCTTACAAACTCTAGAGAGGACGTAAAGGAAATTTAAGTCACTTCAGAATTTCAGGTTGCCCGACACATGTGTTGGTGCAAAATCCGTAAAAGTTGCAACGTCATTCAAAAGTATGCCTATTTGTAGGCTACCCAAAAGAAACAAAGGGTGGTTTCTTTTATGATCCTCAGGAAGACAAGGTATTTGTATCAACAAATGCAAACTTCCTAGAGGAAGACCACATGAAGAATCATCAACCTCGTAGTAAGCTAGTAATAGATGAAATGTCCAGAGAAATGATAAATGCATCAACAAGAGTTGTTGGCAGAGCAGGTCCACCAACAAGAGTTATTGATGAAACTAGTATTTCACATCATTCTCAAGAGTTGAGAATGCCTCGTCGTAGTGGGAGGGTTGTGCAATAGCCTGACCGATACATAGGTTTAACTAAAACTCAAGCCATCATACCAGATGATAGCTTGGAGGATCCGTTGACTTTCAAACAAGCAATGAATGAGTGGATAAAAACCAATGGATTAAAGCCATGGACCTTGAAATTGAATCTATGTATTTAATTTCTATTTGGGATCTTGTGGATCAACCTGAAGGGGTAAAACCCATCGCTTGCAAATGGATCTACAAGAGAAAACGAGACCAAGCTGGTAAGGTACAGATCTACAAAGCAAGAATTATGGCAAAAGGGTTTACCCAAAGAGAGTGGGTAGATTATGAAGAAACCTTCTCTCCGGTTGCCATGATAAAGTCTATTAGAATAATCTTGTCCATAGCTACATTTTATGATTATGAAATATGGCAAATGAATGTCAAGACATCCTTTCTGAATGGCTATCTTGAAGAGAGTATCTATATGTCTCAACCAGAAGGGTTTATTGAACAGGGTCAAGAGGAAAAGGTTTGCAAACTTAATTGATCCATTTATGGGTTGAAACAAGCATCTAGATCCTGGAATATGAAATTTGACATTGCGATCAAATCTTATGGCTTTGGATAAAATGTTGACGAACCTTGTGTTTATAGAAAAATCGTTAACAAAATTGTCGCTTTTCTAGTGTTGTATGTTGATGATATTCTATTCATTGGGAATGAAGTAGAATTTCTAGCTGACATTAAGAGATGGCTGGCTATGCAATTCCAAATAAAAGATTTAGGAGAAGCACAATATGTTCTTGGGATCCAAATAGTTTGGAATCGCAAGAACAAAACATTAGCATTGTTTCAAGCATCTTATATAGACAAGTTGTTGTCTAGGTATAAAATGCAAAATTCCGAGAATGAACTATTGCCTTTTAGACATGGAATTCGCCTGTCTAATGAACAAAGTCCTAAGACACGTCAAGAGGTTGAGGATATGAAATGAATTCCATATGCATCAGTAGTGGGGAGTTTAATGTATTCAATGTTGTGTACTCATCCCGATGTATGCTATACAGTTGGAATAGTCAGTAGATTTCAGTCTAATCCTGGATATGATCATTGGACTGCCGTTAAGAACATTCTCAAGTATCTTCGATGAACGAGAAATTACATGCTCGTGTATGGTACTGAGGATCTAATCCTTACTGGATACACTGATTTTGACTTCTAAACCGATATAGATTCAAGTAAATCAACTTCGGGGTAAGTGTTCACTCTGAATGGAGGAGCAGTTGTGTGGAGAAGCATCAAGCAAAGTTGTATTGTTGACTCCATAATGGAAATTGAGTATGTAGTTGCAAGTGAAGCAACAAAAGAAGCAGTATGGCTCTATAAGTTCCTTACTGATCTGGAGCTAGTTCCTAATATGCACCTGCTTGTCACCCTCTATTATGACAATAGTGGAGTAGTTGCAAATTCAAAGGAACCTCGAAGCCATAAATGAGGAAAGAACATTGAGTGAAAGTACCATATCATAAGAGAGATTATACACAGAGGAGATGTGATCGTCATGCAAATAGCTGTTAATGGGCAGAAATGCACTTTATCATAGTGCTAAGTTCTTAAACAATGTTGGCTTGCGTTTATAAAATGTGTTCGATTGTGTTCAAAAAGCATTAAGTTTATTACATTGCGGTCACATGCGTTTATCGCATAGGAATAGTTGATTTTTGAATTTTTATGCAGAATATGCGTTGACGTAAGGCCAAAATTGCGATCATATGAAATCATTGGTCGAGTGCAGCATTATTGCAAGGCTTTGCGGTGATAGCGTTTGTAAAAATTTTCTCAAGAAGGATTTCCGCAACTTGGTCGGCACAACATGGTGGGCGCTTTTGGGTGAAAGGCTTAATTAATCACAATGGGACAGAAAGCTGATGACAGTCGAATCAGAATTAAGTTGACAGCCGCTAACGATAACAAGTACATTCAGATTTTCGGTGACAAATATTCGGCACATCAGTCAAGGAATTAAAGCCGTCTCATATGTGCAATCATGAGAGAAAAGCCGCCGTTCACCTTGGAAGTTTTATAAATACCAAAGGCATCCTTCAGAAAAGGGGTTCACCAGTTTGAAAATTCATAAATTCGGATCACACGTCTTTGTCCATAGTTTTACTTTTTATTTTAAGGCGGAGCAAGAGAAGAGTAGAGACACTGGAGATTGCTTAAGGCAACTCAAGGGAGAACCCTGAGGTGTAGAAGTAAAGAGCTGGCCGACTCTCGCGAGAACGAGATTATCTTTTGAACACGAGTAGAAAGACACTGTAAAAACCCGGGAAGCAAGAGATTGCTACCAGCTTTTTATTCTATTCTTGCATTATTTTTTGTACTTCATCTTTATATTTATACAATGGAAGTTCTTATTCTACATTCGTTCACACTCTTAGCACGCATGAGTAGCTAAACCTGTCGAATGGGTTGAGAAGAACTAAGCTAACATGACCTAGGAAGTTCATTACTTACGATTATCTTGTGTTATGCTGTGCCAAACATCCCTTTGGAGCTACTCGAGAGATAGTCTAAAGAAAGAACCTAAGACTCGAGAGAGCAAGATTAGAACTGCATAAACAAGAGATAGGGACATAGAGATAAGCTCTGTTGCCAACCTGCATTGCATGCATCCTAGAGATAGATATGATATTATGTGGTTGCCTTATTTGTGTGTGTGTCATGTTGTCATCCCATAAATAAGAGTAGAGGCTTATGTGTAGGTCCTATAGACTTATTGCATATATCGCATGCATTCTAGCCTTAGAAGCCGTGGCATTCGCACCGAGAGGTGGTTTACTGTTGTATGCATGTTGCATGATCGCATAGCATGAACGCATCCTAGGAAGTGTTAGCCGTAACTTTTCTCAACCCGTTCACCGCATATTCATCGTATCTCCCGTTTTATCAATTCTTTTCAAACTCCATCGCATTTGTTTATTTTTCATTAATGCAAACAACAACTTAAACAACTACTGATTTATTTGGTTATTGCAAAGCTTTCCTCAAAATTACCACTGCATACTGTTTACCCAAGTCCCTGAGTTCGACCCTAGACTTACCAGGAAACTCAGTAGGGTTTACACTTGGACTCTATTGAGAAAACTTGAGTGCTCAATACAATTCCATCATCGCATATCATCGACAATTCCACTTCATAAAATAACGCACCAAGTTTTTGCCGTCGTTGCCAAGGACTTCGGCAAAATAGTGTGCTAATGGTAATTTTTTTGATTTCTTTGTAGACTCTCAATCTCTGGTGAATTACGACCCGAAGATTGAGAGGACATTTAGAAGGAGATTAAGAGACCACCAAAAACAACAATAGTCAGATAAAAAAGAGATGGCGGAGCAGCCTGGAAATGAAGCACCAAACGAAAACAACGTCTTGGGGAATCTAATTGTGCTGGCAAACGATCGCAATAGACCCATTAGGGACTATGCATCACCAAACCTCTATAATTTCTCTCCAGGAATCATGAGGCCTGCCCTCGATGAAGCAGATTCAAAATGAAACCGGTGATGCTGCAGATGATCTAGACTGCAAGGAAATTTAGAGGCCGGTGTGGCGAGGACCCGCATGCCCACCTCTGAAGTTTTATAGAAATCTAAAATATTTCTGTGTTCCCGAACGTCTCTACCGAAGAAGTTTGACTAACTTTGTTTCCATTTTCTCTCTGTGATCAGGCAAGGAAATGGGCGTATTCTCTCGAGCTGGGAGAGATCACATCATGGGAACAGGTCGTGGAGAAATTTATGAAGAAATATTTTTCGCCTACTGAAAATGCTAGACGAAGGAAACTCATAACAAATTTTGAACAAGACATGGACGAATCGCTCAGCGATGCCTGGTCAAGGTTTAAGAGGTTGGTCAGGGATTGTCTACACAATGGTTTACCAGACTGTCTTCAAATGGAAATCTTTTATCACGTTTTGAATCCCACTTCGCAGATTGCTGCCAATGCGGCAGTCTCTGGTGGTCTGCTTGACAAAACGTATGACAAGGCGAAAAATATCTTGGATTGCATCTCTAAAAACCACGAGGATTGGAGAGAGAGTGATCAGAGATTGAGAATCAAGGATACCGACGTAAGTAATGATGCTATTGCTTCACTAAAAAATCAGATGATCGCAATGATGAACTTAATTCAGGGAATTGTGAATAGTAGCCCAACACCGCAAAATGGGCAAATCAACGCAATCAGTCAAAACACCGTAAGGTGTGCGACTTGCTGCGATGGGCACGTAATGGAAGAATGCCCGCAAAATCCACAGTATGTTTACTTTGTAAAAAATAATCCCTTTTTGAATACCTACAACCCTGGGTGGAGAAACCGCCCCAATTTTGCATGGAAGAATCAGCAACAGCATTTCCAACCCATGGCGTAAAAGAAGGACCGCCTGGATTCTTCCCACGCAATAACGGTCAGACGAGCAATCAAGCTAGTAGCTTGCAACCACTGCAATCCTCTTCCTTGGAGAGCCTATTGAAGCAATATATAGAGAAAAAAGAAACTGTGCTTCAAAGTCAGGCTACATCCATCCGCAACCTAGAGTTACAGATGGGCCAGATTGCAAGTGAGCTGAATAACAAACCACAAGGGGCTCTACCGAGTTCAACAGAACTCCCACGCAACCCGGGGGATCAGGTAAAGAGCAATGTAAGATTGTGACATTGCAAAGTGGAAAAAATGTGGAGGGAGAGAGAAAGAAGCCTAGTCAGATTGCTACCATTGAGGCAGAACCTGAAATTGCGGTGACACGAGAAGAAGAAGGAGAAAAAGAAGCAGTAGAGCCAGAAGTTGCGTCCATCACAAAGCCAATCGAGAAAGGGACCATGACAGTATCGTTACCACCTTTCCCACAGAGACTTAGAAGGAAAAAGAATGAAGAGTATAGTACCAACGCTTTCTGAATATGCTAAAGCAATTACATTTTAACACTTCATTCAGTGAAGCGATTGGGGAGATGCCTGCCTACGCAAAATTTCTGAAGGATATGGTAACCAAGAAGAAGGGAGCTGGTAAGTTTGCCACAGTGGCATTAACACAGAGTTTGAAATCAATCATTCCACAAAAGATGAGTGATCCTGGGAGCTTTACTATACCCTGCTCCATAGAAGGACTGTACATTAGGCAGGCATTGTGTGACCTTGGCGCTAGCATCAATTTGATGCCTCTATCGATCTTTAAACAGCTGAATGTGGGGCAACTTATGCCCATAACCATGACCCTCCAACTGGCCGATAGATCTCTGGTGCATCAGAGGGAAAGGTGAAGGGCGTGCTGATCACCATTGACAAATTTATCCTACCAGCCGACTTCATCATCTTGGATTACGAGGCCGGCAAAGATTTGCCCATCATTCTGAGGCGACCATTTTTATCAACAGGTCGTGCCCAAATTGATGTGCATAAAAGGGGAGAGCACTTTGAGCATCAATGGACAGAAGATCAAGTTCAACATAATTCGTGCCATGAAGTTTCCTCACGAAGAAGACCTGCATGACTCAGACGACGACCAGAATTTGATTGAAGAAGAAAAGTTTGACGAGAAGAATGAAGAAGAGGATGCAAGCGCATCTGTTGATGCCTTTAATGCTATCATAACAGAAACAAGCAAGGAAGAAGAGATGATCGCAAACCAAAAAGAAGAGCCAACAGAAAAAGAAGAAAGAAAAAC
>NW_028326386.1:0-18000 GCF_027475165.1 Benincasa hispida
ACTTGTTCGGTGATAGCTCTCAAAAAGAGCTATTATTCCTAGTTTAATTCGGGCTTGTTATCAGGTTTTACATGTTTACTTCCCCATTTTGTAGGTACTGGGTAACCAAGAGGTAGGATTGGTGATTTAAGACTAATCGAGGTTAGTTTGAAGTAATTTGGACTTGATTTGAGCATTTAAGATTCAAAGGAATAAAAAAGGACCAAAATGCCCCTATTGGATCATCACAACACTCTTAAATTGCATAAACTAACGCTTGTGCAACGCTTAAAGGTAGCAACTTGAAGTATAGAGGAGCGTTGCAATGCTGCCCATAGCGTTGCAATGCTCCAAATGATCAACATTGCAACTGTCACAATGCTCAACCTTGACGCTGGAGGACAGAAGCCTCAGTGTTGCAACGCTCCTTTAGAGTGTTGCAACACTGCAAACTTTTGACGGAAGTGGTGCTGAGCGCGCGCAAGTGAGCGTTGCAACAATACTTTCAGCGTTGCGACACTGCCTCAATTTCTATAAATAATTTGTTCAACCTTAGGTCAAAACATGCCGAATTTTGGAGTCTTAATCAATGGAGGCCGAGGTTAATCTTCATTCTTCCTCCTTTTCCTTCAATTTTCAGTATCTTTAGGTTAGTTTTTATTTATTTTTTTTGGGTTGTAATCGATTAATTGGAGGTTCGTTCTTGATTTGTCTAAGGTAATCTCTATATAATTTCTTTGAGGAAAGAGCCTTATGTTAATTTCTTGAATGTTTTCTAATTAATTTAGCTATACTCTTGTGAATTCTTTGGATTGATTCATTTTAATATTAATAGAGTTTCGATGAATTTTTCTGACAAATTAATTTGTTGAAATTTTTGTTTCCAAAATCGTCATAGCCTATGCCATATTGATTGATTACCTTGCGCGTATTAGGATCGCATGTTGAGGCTTTAGACTTTTTCTGGCCAAATTCATGTATGTCCTACTATAATCCTACCCAAATAAATCATGCTATAAGATATGGATTTTCGGCTTGTAGTATGTGTCAACAATTGATCCCTTTCTTAATGTTTTTCAGTTTTAACTTGTACGTCGCTGAGAAGGAAAAGTTTTACACTGAATTAGTGCTGATTTAGATTTATAAAAATTGGCTAATTGGGCTATTAGATTTTCTAATAGGTTAAGAAATTGACAGATTCAGTCCAATAATTGATGCCTAATGAAAGAAATTGCATAGGAACTCTCTTTTACTCTAGAAGTTACATAGACTAGCGCAAATTCTCTCTCAGTGTCTCTTCAGACCAGCCTTTTTTCTTTGGAATTAATGTAGCTATTTATAGACCTTGGCACTTCCTTCGTCAGTGGTCCCGCTCTGAAAAGTTACTTTTTCTGCCACGATTTAGTGGAAACGTCCGCTCTGCTCCACATTCAATTTGTCAAATCGTACGACAGAAAAGCTGTACAATTTCATAAATCCCCACGAATGCTTCACTCTTTTCATCTACGATTGATCGCCGCATGCAGTGCAAATGCATTGATCTTTTTATCGATTGTCCGTCACATTTGGTGCGAATGCGTTGCTCTTTTGCGTCCACGATCAACTGTCGCATTTGATGCGAATGCGTTGCTCTTTTTGTCCTCGAGTGATCGTCCATGCAGTGACTTGTTTCCTGCAAGACTAAGACTTAGACATTCCTTTTTGCCATCACAATGGGGTTAGCGGGTGTGTTTTCGACAGTTTGCAACTTTTGCGTTTCTAAGCCAATTTTTATATGTTCGACGCAACTTTTTCTTTCTTTTTGCCGCATATTTTAAATAGGATGGTATAAATAACTTATATTTCTACAAGATATCACACCCCCAAATTTAGATATATGCTTGTCCTCAAGCATATCCTCTACTAAGGCACTTCAGCTCAAATCCTATCCTAACTTTTCGTCGATCGGCTATTCCAAATGCTCCACCTCTACATAATTTCTCAAAATCACTAATTCCTTCTATCCTTTGAACATTTCTTCAACATGCTCTACTTTATTCTTACCTAAGACAAACCTCTGCTCAAAGTTCTCTTCTTGTTTTGAAAAGAATGTTTTTCCTATTCTTGTAAAAAAACAGCGAAGTGCGCCTTTTATGTGGTGGCCTAGTTTGCGTCTTCCTATAGAGAGCGTTGATAATGGTTACACCCTTCGTTTTGGCTTGCTCCCATGGATGTCATGCGAGCATCCAACTTTGGTTGTGTACCAAGCTCAACTTCAACTCTTGATCCTTAGCCAAGTTTTCACTTTAGCTGGTCAGTGGAGTTGTCTCTTTTATTTTTATTTTATTTTTGTATTGCGTCAATCCTAGTAACCTACATTCCTTTTGGCTTGCTCCCATGGGTGTCATGTGAACATTCAACTTCGAGCAAGTTCCTTTCATGACTTAACTCTTATTAGGTTGGGATTTTCCCTTGCGTTGATAGTGGAGTTTTTTTTTTCATTTTTTTAAGAATGCATCCGCATGATTGCATGTGCTCAGACCTTTCCCACCCCCAAATTTAGAGAGTCGCAAGGTTCTCATTGCATTGTTTTGGATAGAAAAGATAAAACACTTAGTCAAAATTTTGAAAAGAAGTTTGATCAGAGTCTTGTAATAGAGAAGGTAAAGTGGAAACTATTGCGATGAGTTGTCTAAGTGTTAGGCAGAAAATGCAATATATAAAGAAATTGCGCTAAGGTTATGCATAATAATCGTCATGAATGCAAATAAACAATGCAAAAGAAAAGATAGGAAATACCGCAATAAATTTACAAAGGATGATATAAATAAAGAGGCCAAGACATAAGGAAAGAATAATCACTCAATGTATATAAAAGTTGTCTAAGTACATAAAGAATTATAATGATCGCAAACACAAAGATTTTAAGATGTATAGGAGAATACAAAGGTATAGCTATATGTAAAAAAAAAATGGAATGACCGTAAAAAGAATTAAAAAATATGAACGAGAAGGTAGTACACCCCCAAATTTAACTTTGCAGCAGGGGCTCTTGGTAAGGAGGGCATTGCAAAGGAGCTCCTTGCGGCTCTTCTTGAAAGAATAGAGGCTGCTACAGATGTTGAGGTAGCACGGGACCATGCAAATATGTGATCAAGAAATTAAAGTACATGTGGTTGCGTTCGGCCATATATCTTCGATTCAGGCGAAGGGTAAAGATGTTGCGTTGAATGTTGATCATCACCTGACGCAGCTCTATGTTTCTCTCTCGCAACTCCATCAATGTATGGCGGAAGAAAGATTGTTCTAGTGACAAGAAGCCTCACATGTCTTTGAGGGCAGCATCTAGGGATACGGTGGGAGGTGGCACCGTTGATGTCTGACCTGCATCTGTTTGGTGCTGAGCGAAAGGGCCTGCTCCCAAACCATGTGCGTCATCAACATGGGACGATGTTTGCGGGGAAAAGTGAGGTGGAGATGGATGGCTGATGGAAGCTGCTGGGGATGCAGGGTTGAGTCGGGCGCAAGGAGGAGGTTTGTAAAATGTTCGGAAAGAAAGGAAAGGCGCTTGATAATAGGTAGAAATGCACATTATCATAGTGCTAAGTTCTTAAACAATGATGGCTTGCGTTGATAAAATGTGTTAGATTGTGTCCAAAATGCATTAAGTTTATTACATTGCGATCATATGCGTTCATTGCATAGAAAAAGTGGTTTTTTATATTTTTATGCTGAATATGCATTGACGCAAAGCGAAAATAATGATCACAGGAAATCATTGGTCGAGCGTAGCATTACCGCAAGGCTTTTTGGTGATTGTGTTCGCAAACATTTTCTCAAGAAGGATTGTCGCAACTTGGTCGACACAACTTGGTCGGCATATTTGGGTGAAAGGCATAATTAATCACGATAGGATAGAAAGCTGATGACAGTCGAATCCGAATTAAGTTGACAGCCACTAACAATAACAAGTATATTTAGCTTTTCGTGACAAATATTCGGCACATCAGCCAGGGAATTAAAGCCATTCCATCTGTGCAATCATACGAGAGAAGTCACCCTTCATCTCAAAGCTCTATAAATACCAAAGGCATCCTTTAGAAAAGGGGTTTAGTTAGCTCAGCACGTCTTTGTCTATAGTTTTCTTGTATCTTTAAGGTGGTATAGCTATATATATAAAAAAAATAATTGGAATGACTGCAAAAAGAATTAAACAATGTGAAGGAGAAGGTGGTACACCCCCTTTTGCTGCGAGGGCTCTTACTGAGGAGGGCATTGCGGAGGAGCTCCTTATGGCACTTCTTGAAAGAACAGAGGCTATTGCAGATGTTGAGGTAGCATGGGACCATGAAAATATGCGGTCAAGAAATTGAAGTACTCGTGGATGTTGAGGCACTGTTTCCCTTGTCATCGCATCCTTCAAATTACATGGCCGCATGCTTACTTGATCGCATCACCCTCCTATGTGCCAACTAACCTTAAATGCCCTAACCATCGCATGGTACCAACCTAGTCCCATCACATGGTTGCAAGCTTTTCAATGCCTATCCCTTTGTTTTTCGTATCCTTACGTTGGGATTGGTGTCCCAATTCTCCCCGAGTCTCATAGTTTGTAAACTTTGTAACATTATTATGAATAAAATAAGAGTTATTTTATTGGCATTTACTCATCCAATAAACAAAGATCCATGGTTATTGTATGTAAACTTAAGCATGTATATGAGATATACAAGTAGATCATGCCTGAAGTAATAACCTAAAAGGTATGTAGTATAAGGATAAATGAGGGATACCTTATCCTAGTGACAATATGGATACGACCCACTTTGTAGAGGTATACAAGTTTGTGAACTACTACCGATGGTCTAATCTTGACCATTCATGTGGAGACGTGCGAGCGGGGGTGTCCTATACAAAGAGTTTGTATAAGACCGGACCATGAGATGATTAGTCTCTTTATATAACACCGTTGATAATTGAGACTTACATCTCACTTAAACAACCATAGGTGACATGACCTTAATCCTGAGTGTTTTGGGAACTCGTGCCTTTGAGGGCGGTCCTTTGATTAGTATGGGTGAGAGTGGCCAGATTGTCAACTCAGCAAGCCTACCTTTATGGGAATTTATCTGATTGGGGAGCTGGGAACTCAGTTACACAAGACGAAATTCACTTCTTCCCTGAAGCAGGGGTAGGTAGATAGATTATTCCCTTAAGGGTTGATTCCGAGTCTTGAACATAGTGGCCACATCCTCTCTTTGGAAGAGAGAACCCAGTCATAGTAAAACTATGACTCATTGTTCATTAGAGGAATCAGTGGTACTTAAGAAATTAGACGTAACTACAGAGACAAAACGGTAAATATGCCTAACTGTACTTACAAACGATCTGTTAAAGGTTATCGCACTATTGATTGGTTGATATGGACACAGAAATATATCTATAGTGAGAAGAATACAGCTGTCGATCTTTAGTGGAGTGTCCGACAGTTAACGAATGATGGATCCTGTGACTAGAGAGTTTAGTCAGTTATTCACATAACGTTGGAGCTTCAAGCTACAGGTCTATAAGGTCCCCTTGGTAGCTCAATGGATTCAAGTTGAGAATCAGTTCTTGGGGTTAGTTTGAAGTGTTAAAATTAAAAGAGGAAATTCAATTATATATGATATAATTGGTGTGATGTATGAGATACATCAAGTGGAGGAATCAATATAAATATGATTTACATTAAGTACCATAAAATAGAAAAAGAGCTATGGTTTGTATGTTTCATGAGATGAAATATTAAAACTATAGGTTATAAATATAATATGATAAGTTTATTATCATATTTATTTATAATATATATATATATGTGTGTGTGTGTGTGTGTGTGTGATAATTAATTCTTTTTCTCTAATAACCAGTTGAGTTGGAGGTTATTGGTGGTTTTAAGGTAACCGTGAGATAAAAGAAAAATTGTTTTCCTAAATTTAGAAGTTACTTCATTTGGAAAGAACTCACGGATAAGCTATCAAGTGTAAGAGTTTCACTAAACATAGTTGTGCAAAGACTAAACGATCGCTTACCTTTGACTATATGATAGCCATTCAGCTGGTCGTAGCTAAACAATCGAGTGGTTAAGTCTATACGATAGGTTGCCATTTACTAAACGATTGAGCACATCGTCTATCCAATAGACCAGTTGCTTATCTCCTACTTGCTCGATCGTAGACCTCTAGTTTTTTCCTCAAGCCAAGATCATATAGAGCCCTCATATCGATCGTAGACCTCTAGTTTTTTCCTCAAGCCAAGATCATATAGAGCCCATAACTCCTGGATTCTCATACCGAGAATACCGAGGTAACCATTATGGTGGTGTCCTCACTCAGTTCATGGATCGAGTTAGACTCGATTGGTCTCGAGAAGCTGTTGGCCAATCGTTGTGTTCGTGCTAAGTTCTGTTCGTTGAATTCGAGGGCTGTCTTGGATGCTTGTAGATTGATCGAGAGATTCATAAAGAATGTTTCTTCAAAGGTATGCATCCTCTATCCCTTATATCATCTTAAAGTATGCTGTAATTTCTTGTTATGCATGACTTATTAGTTTTTTATCTTGTACTGTAATTTTTTATGTTCAATTCGAATGGAATTTTAAACAATCCCTTCCACTGCTCATGAAAATTCTCATATATGATTTCCTTCACCTTGGCCATCACTCAACCATCTCTCGGCCTATTTGTCCATGCATGACACCATCGCATGCCAA
The DNA here is from genome assembly GCF_027475165.1 of Benincasa hispida. Classification (NCBI taxonomy): domain Eukaryota; kingdom Viridiplantae; phylum Streptophyta; class Magnoliopsida; order Cucurbitales; family Cucurbitaceae; genus Benincasa; species Benincasa hispida. The sequence continues at coordinate 6,706 of NW_028326386.1, forward strand.
ACCTTAGGTCAAGCTAGGTCTCAAGCCAACACATCATGGCTTACCTTGCCGCACCCCTTGGCCAACGCGTATCTTTGCGTCCAACGTTTAGTCCACACCTGGCCTTACTTATGCACACACATGCCTAAGGCCAACTAACCTCAAAAGGCCTTGGTCATTGCCCAGCCTCTTCCTAATGCATACCCTTATGACCAACGCAAGCATGCCCTTGTTACTTGCCAACATCCATAGTCGTGTGGACAAGACCAATACATACCTAACCTCCCAAGCCTTTTGTGTACCGCAAGCCCCATCAATGCATAGACACTACACTATGTGCCCATAATGGCTTGGCCCATCGCATATCTTCATCGTGTAGCTCTTGCGCATACCACATGCCCATCATCGCATACCTCAATGCACGCTACCTCGCTCTATCGCATAGTTGTAGCACGCATCGTTTAGTCAACGCCTTGCGTCAATGCCGCATACTGGCCCGCATGCATGCCCAACCTCAATCGCTTTGCTTTGTGCTCATTGTCCAGTGCCTATGCTCATCGTCTAGCACCTATGCTCATAATCTAGTGCTTATGTTCATTGTCCAGCACTATCGTGCAGCCCCGCGAGCAGCTATACATTCGTTCTCGCGCAATGCTCAACGCCCAGTGCCCACGCTCGCGCGCAACCGAACACATCCTTACTCGTGCCTGGCCTATCCTCGTCACTCGATGGCTCTTCCTTGTTGCTTGCTCATGCAACCTCTTGTCATCCCAACACATGAGCAGCCCTTGTCACACCAACGCTTGAGCAGTGCCTCATGCCAACGCTCGCCAACATGCGTCCATCATTGTTTGACCCATCGCTTGGTGTCTTGGTCCCACACCCTATACCAACGCATGGTGCCCTCATGTGTATACCACTTTAGCCAACATGACACCCTCCAATGTCAATGCATAGCCAACTTCCATGCACCCATGCCTTACAAGCCTCAACACATGGTTGTCCTAGGCTTCAACACTTAGCCAAATTTTCACCTGTTAAGCTCCAACTCAAAGCTTCAATACTTAGAATTTTTCTTCCCTTCAACATAACATTTAACTTATACTTGGTTTATTTCTTTAATTACTTTCTTAAGTAGGGAAAATAGGATTCGGGTTTCACAAAAGTGGTAGAAGAATGAAGATGGAACTCAACGACTGGGGTGGAAGTGTGATGTCTACAACACGAATGGACTGTAGTGCATTAACAGACGAAACGGCAATTGATGACTGACGACTGCGGTGCATGAGCGAATGAACTAAGGGTTGATTTGAGCAGTCATGAAAGAAAATTGGAGCGAGCTATCTTCTACCACTTTCAAACATAGTTTTGTTCCTACAACCTTAATTGGACCTCCATCTTCATCATGGCAACAATGATTAGAAGTCTTACAACTAATAGTGTCTGAGTGATACTTTAAGCTATATTTTATGGTTTAGTTCATCGATTTATCATAAGAATTTTTTTTATCTAATTAACTTGCCTAATCGGCTGATCCAATAATGTTGGTTAGACTTCCTTAATAGAATCAACTCGTAATGCTATGCCAATTTCTAAATTGACTGAATAGTGGTATTTTCTAATACTAGTTAATTGCATTAAGCTCTTATATCGATTAGAAACTTAGATTAAACGAGCCAAGTTGAACCTAACATTTTTCTATTTCCTTAGGTCTTATTATCTATTAATTACTGGGGATCTTGGTAATGCAAGAGATCGATCCACAACTATAACTTAACCCATTAATTACTCAAATTAAGCATGTCATCATTATAATAATCCTGACATACATATCATACATGTACAACTTATGCTTGAGACGACTAATTTGTCACACTAATCGAACTTATTTTGCACACGAATTCGAGCAAGGAGTAGAAAACATGAAGAATAAGAAGAACCCATAAACATTCCATCAAAATCTCATTGAATCCACAATTAAAGTGCCCAAAAAATTTGGCATTTTGATATAGTCGGTCACCGAATCTCAAATCCTGATGCAAAAATTTTCATTATGCATAAAAATAAAAGGAAATCTTATGTATTTTGGCCAAAAGTGCCCAAAATAAAGCTTAGAACTCCCAAAGTTGGCACCTAACTCTCCTTTCTTTAATCTAGAATGAAAAGAAGCTATATATAAACCTATTAAATCGTTGCAGCACCACTAACAATGGGCTAGAGTTTCCATAGCGTTGTGTAACTAATGTGGACGTGTCAGCTCCAGGTTTGCGATAGTGCCACAACGCGCCAAGGCAGTGCCACCACCGTTTGCGTTGCTTTTTCCTTTAGCACTACCCTTAGCACCATGCTACGTTGTAGTGCCAAGGTCTTTAGGGGTATTTTTGTTCCTTCTTCTCATTTGAAGTCTCATATGTTTCCTTAAACTCTTAATAACTTCAATTTAACCTCGAGAAACCTATAACGCTCTCAAATGATGTAATTCTCGAGTTCATGCAAATATGGACATTTAAACTCATTAATTATACTAAAAGAGCATGATTAGAGCCATAAAATAGCTCATTTAGGGAGTTATTAGTTGACTCATTGACCGACCCTATAGGAGACTTGGATGGCTCAACTTTCTCTAATCCATGTTGAGAAAAATCAAGGCTGCTCAAAAAGTTGTCTTAGGTAAGATCTTTCTAGCCGACTCGTAATGGAATGTGTGGGACCAAATTGCATCCTTGCACAAGCGGCCATGTGTGTCCTCGAAGACAAGGCTTGCTCATTAGCTTGGGCCTTGTCCTTTCCCTTCATTGGGTTGTGCATGAACATTAGGTTCGTAACTTTCCCTACCTCCATCGTTGCAGGAAGCAGCCTTCATCATGGCTTCCATCTTGGCCATGAATTAGATCATTGGCGCCTGAAAGCCAAAGAGCATGTTGGAGGCTAGGATTCTTTGGGGGATCCTTGTTGGGGTCTGGTGCAGATTGCAAGCCTCTTGAAGTAGCATTGCTATTTGATTATTGATGTGGTAAACACATGTGCATGTATTAAGCATAATATAGTAAAACAACCAAAGTGACTGTATTGTCTTTTAGAATTATGTGGATTTTATTTAAGGATCAAACGACTAAACGAACAAATGCCTTGATTATGTTTAACTATTCTAGAATCATGTGCATTTATTTAAGGATCGGACTCTAGATTATGTGATTTTGAAAATAAAAAGGAAGACGAAGGAAAAATAAAAATAGTATTGAAATTCTAGAGAGAAAAGTATTTAAGGGTGTTGATTTCCTTAAATTTCTTCATTAAGTCATGCAAAGGTTCTATGTAATAGTATGTCAATGATATATATATTTCAGTTTAGAAACTATTATCGAGATTATTATCTTCCAATCACAATCTTTTCTCATGCAAACATAATTGATTACTAATTACTTGAAACCAAATTAAGAATGAAGACATTAAGAATAATCATGATCAACATTCATTACAACCTAACTACTTTCATGATAGATTAATGGTTTAATATTATAGGCCCAATTAAACATAAAATATTTATAATTAAATATTTTATTTAACATGCATCGATTGTCAATCAATATAAGAAGCATAATAATATTACAAAACATTCAAATCGAAAATATCCATAAAAAATACTAAACAATAACTTAAATCCATAAAGAAGTTCATCAACACCTTAGAACAAAAACATTTAGGCACTCACCATTGTCCTAAACATACTTTCACCATTGAAACAACTATACAAAGAGTAAAGAAAAAAATTAAATATGGAAAAACTACTGTCGTCAGGAACTATGTCAGTGGAAAACGTTAGAAACTCTTTGATCTTCACTCCAGAATCAATGAACGACCTCCAAAAAAATACCTTATTCTCTAGAACTTTCTTGTGACTAAAACCCCCTATAAGGATCTAATATTTCATTTAGTGTTTGATGTAAAATACATGTCGTTAGTTTTATGTTCCCTGAAACAAATGAAATTTATAATGCTCTTACTACAACTAAAACTAGCACGTAGCAATAGTGGAGTAAGAGGTCGATCCAAAGAGAACCTCTATTAATTGGCCTAAAGTAGACTAATTGAATTCCAAAATGAAAAAGATTAAACGAGGGGGAGGGGGGTTGTTTGTTTTAAAGAACTAGAAACTAACTAAGCATGAATTGATATAGGAAATTTAGTAATGAGAGATGATGAGATAAGATTCAATTGAGAATGAAATCTTGGGGATTTCATGTAAACTAGGAAATTCTATCATTGACTTAACAAGAATCATGCAATTAGATTATTCAATAGTTCATTAAGAATAAATTCTTAATGCCCTAATTAGCTAATTTGACAATTAACCCTAATCTAGGTCTTAATTGATTCCTCAAGACATTTCACAATTATTCCCTAAATTGCATTAAACTCATTGGTTTTCTTAACTATTCCAAATATTGAAATTAAATGACTTAATATTCAAGATTGGTTGCATGAATGTTTTGGATTAATAGGTTCTTTAAAGAAAAGAGGAAAAGAAGTCCACATTTTCTATCAAGACTACAAATTCTTGCAACCGTAATTACAAATTTATTATAAAACTATGTAATTTTTTCATATAAAAATTGATTAATCTTGAGTTGTCAATTCATTCTTAATCAATTTTATTCTAAATCTCAGCAAGTACATTAAAAAGGAAAGAAATTTCAAGGAAAAGTCTCAAGAAAGTGCTAATCTATATAATTCCCCAAGAAAAAGGATTATCTACTCATGGATGATGAAAATTCTTCAAGAAATCCATTGATAGCTACGTAATTGGTACAAGGACTGAATACAAATTAATTGAATCTCTCCAAAATTTACAAGAATACCTCTATAAATTCAAAGTCTTTCTCTAAAAGTTTAAGTATTTCTTTTTTTCTATCGCTAAAAATGAAACAACGAAATTTATATTAGCAGGCATAGTGTCGCGACGCCAAGGCCAGCGTTGTAATGATAAATCGTAGAAAAGCAAAGAGGCATTGGGCTAACGTTGCGATGCTGCACTGACACTCGATTGTGCAAGGCGCGTGTGCGGACTATTTCGTGAATATTCGAAGCATTACGACCCTAGGTCATGTGTTGCAACGCTGCCCTGTTTCGTAGCAAATAGATGCATTGTGTCTTTAAGCATCGAGCTAGCGTTAGGCTCGGTGTTGTAAGGAGTGTCGTGACGCTGCAAGCATTGCTGAAGTGTTTTGAATTGTTCCTCTTAAGGGGCAAAGTGGTAGTTCATCATGGATCTTCTTGTTAAGTGATCTCTTGGTGTCATTTAGCTTGAATTAGCTCTAAATATTCCGAAATTGCTTTATTGAGTCGGGATTGGAGTTTACCTACAAAAATAGCCATCTTAAGTAATCAATTATGATAGAATTTAGGGTTTTATCATAGAAAAGATAGTCTTTTACAAGACCTATCAAAATACCCCCAACTTGGCTCTTGATCTTCCCCAACAAGTCTAAACTCGAAATATGCATATGTTCAAGCAAAAAATGCCTTTTTTATTGTTTATTCAAAGTTTCATTCTTTTATTCAAACTTGACTTATTCAAGTTGGCACATTTTCATCTTCACATCCAAATGGTCAATACATTCAAGTGTCTTATACAATGAATTTATTCTCATCTCTTTTCTCAACAATCAAGGAAGTAGGAATATAAGCAAGTATTTAGATATTCAAACTTTTGCTAACAAAAGATTGAAGCTTATTTTGAAAAGAAAAGGTCTTTTCCTTGCAAAATCATAAAAGAAAAGACTACCTAGTTTTATTTTACTTAAAGGCCTAAACTAATAGAAAGGAGATATCCAACTTTTAATTCCTCTTCGCCCTATACTGGCCCGATTATTGATTTATATACCTCACTTTCATTGGAGAGAGGAAATTCTAATACAAGAGTGCCTTTCTTTTTTTTTTTTGAAAAAAAAAAACTCACACACACACAAAATGTAATTGGCATTTCTTTTACTTAGAAGGATAGTTTTCACACTCATACCACTAAGAACCTATCACTCTTTTCTCGCAGGCCCTAATAGAAATACGATGAAGGTAGCTTTTTTCACCTCTACCTATGCACACACACGTTAGTGAAGGTTATGTTAATTTAGCAAAGTTGTTTTTTTTTTTTTTTTTGGTGCTATAAATTTTTTTATACACTAGGTCTTTTTTATTGCTCTATGTCTAGACTTGCCTCCAAAACAAGATGATTGTTCTTAGACCAAAGTTGTCCTATCGGGGTTACAAAGAAAATTAAGTAGATATGACATTTCTAAGAGTTTAAAGATTCTATATAAATCTAAAAGTCTAAGTATTCGTTTTTTTTTATGAAGTTAAAAGGAAAATAAACTTTCATTTGAAAGCTGAGTTTCAAAATTTTGTTTGAAAAATTTAAAAGGTCTAAAATTTTGTTTGTATCCTTTAGAAAGAGTGCGTCACCGAAGTTTCATCAATAAGAATCAAGAGATTGAGTAAAAAACAAATGATGCATGAAATCAAAGTGAATGAGATTCTTGAGTGTGCAAACATGAATTTATTCAATTATTAATTTATTGGGTTCAAGGAAAAAAATGGTCTTTTGAAGAATAAAAATTTCAATAGACATGTTTTTCAAAGAATCAAAATTACACTATCAAGAATCAGAGCCTCAAATTTATTCAGATATATCGTAACAGAATCGAAAAATCTATCTAATAAATCTAAGTCATTAACAATCTATTAACCCGACCTCAGATGCTCAAGGCTTCTAGACATGCAAAAATTTTCAGTGAGGCTCATTTTTAAAGCTAATCAAAGAATACGCAAAAGAATACAAAAAACATGCAATGTTTACCCACCCCCAAATTAAAGATGGAACATTGTCCTCAATGTTTAGAATAAGAAAATGAATTCAAAAAACAAAAGAGAAGGGATGTAGAGAGAAACTTCCCTGTTTTTTTTTTTTGTTGATCGTTTATTTGTTTGAGAGAGGATTTCCTTGCTTTTGATTTTTTATTTGTTTAAGAGCTCATTTCTCTTTTTTTTATTGAGTAAATCACCTACAACGAAAAAGAGAAGAATAAATTATTCTATTTATTTGAAATGCTAAAATAAGAAAGAAAGAAGAAAAATGAAAATGATAAAAGAAAGAAAAAAAATGAAAATTAAAAGAAAGAAAGAGAAAATTTTGTCCTGTTGCAAATTCTTAGCATAATTTACTCTACGTTGGTGAAAAGGGGTGTCAAGTATTCGAGGGATTAGCTAAATGAAAGCCTAATTGGACTTAGTTTACATGCCCTTCATTATACATTTTGAGTCTGTGCCCGTTCACCTTAAAAGTTTTCTTGTTTTAAGGAACATAAAAATTTTCAGTCTTTCTAGGTTTTTGCTTCTTAGGGGTTTTTGAAACAACTTCCCAAGTTCTTTCTCTCCTTTTGAGATGGGAGAGCTTTGGGCTCAATCCTTTTTTCTTTCACTTTGAAAACAGAGCAAAAATTAGAAGCTTTGTTTTTGTTTTTTGTATTAGAATTGAATTTTGAATTTGAATCATGAGTTAAAGATTTTTCTTTCAAACAAAGTTTGTTTTGAAAATTTGAATCTTCTTTTGAAGTATTTACATTTTAGAAAAAATTGTTGTTGAAGAATTATCATTATCATCTTTTGATTAAGATTCATTCTTTTCACAAATTTGAAGTGAAGAATTAGAAACATGTTTTTTATATCATGGTCACAAAAGTTAAAGAGATACATGAAAAGAATCATGAGTAATCAAATCAAAACGATAGTGAATGGAAGGGGCTACCAAAAAATTAGAAGATATTACCTCTCCGTCAAATTCTATTGACAAAGACCCTTTATCTACATCATTATAGTTTTTGCAGTTTTCATGAAGGGTCTACTAAGCAAAATATTAGAAGAAGAAGTAGAATATGGTTCATCCATTTTTAAAATGTAAAAATCATTAGGAAAAATTAATTCTCCAACTTTCAACAAAACATCTTCGACTATTCCTAGGGGTTGAATATATGGCCTATCCGCTAGTTGTATGCAAACATTCGTTTTTTGTAGGCCATTCAGTTTAAAATCTTCATAAACATGAAAAGGTATGACATCCATTGATGCACCTAGTTCTAGCATGGCGTGAGTGATAATTCTAGCGTGAGTGATAATTCTATCTCCTATCTTACAAGGTAGAGTAAATATTCCAGGGTCTCTACATTTTTTATGCATGTCCTTTTTTAACAAAGCAGACACGTTTTTGCTAACAATTACTCTCTCATCTTCTTTCCCTTTTCTTTTCTTAGTACATAAGTCTTTAAAGAGTTTTGCATATCTAGGAATTTGTTGTATTGCATTAAGTAAAGGGATATTAATTTGTACCTTTTGAAACATTTCAATTAGCTCTAAATCGGCTTCTTCTCCATTAGGCTTAGCTAGTCTATAGGGTAAGGGGGCCTTAGGTACATATAGCTCTACATTAGGGGGAGAGAGTTACGTACCTCAAGGAAGATGGAAGATTCCTTGGATTCATTTACCTTGTTATCCTGATCAATTACCTTTTCAGGATTCTTGGGCGTTGGTTAAACTGGGCTAGCTACTTGGGACGAAGAAGGAATTTTCTTACCACTTCCTGGAGTGATTGCACATACATTTGCATGCTCCAAATGAATGGGGAGCTTTCCTGATGATTTACTCTCAAGCTTGCTTACCACAGTTGTAAGTTGCGTGATTTGTCTGCCTAGGTTTGAGAAGCCTTGTCTAGTTTCTTGTTGAAAAGATTTTATGTCTTGTTGAAATTGTTTTGTTTCTTGTTGAAGTTTTATATTATCCTTTTGAAAATTGTGTAGTTCCTGCTTGTTGGATTAAGGAAGCAAGCAACGGAAGAAAATAAGATCATTAAGCATTCTAATTCATTGATTTTGGATCCAGATTCAGCATGCTCATAAACTGAAAAATAGAATTTCAACACTAATCTTTGAAGTACCTCTTGAATCAGGATCTTCAGCTACAATCTCCTTTTCCTTTGGTTGTGAACCACCACAAGTCTTCCTTACTATTCTCTTGGAGCTTTAGATTGAGTTGTGGAATTCAAAACAAGCTTGAATTAGGGAAAATGTAGGTGAAGTACTGGTTTTTCAGCAGTGTGAAGAACACTTCTTCAAATAGATTTTTCAACAAAAATCTCTTCAATACATCACCGATTTTCACTTCAAAAGTGAAGTTTATATTGCATGACATTCAAGCAATAAATCTTCTGCATGAATTCCAGCTCAAGCTTGAGAATTTGGTCTATAAAAATAGTGGAACCATGAATGAGTTGCTAGATTGAAGAAGTGGGAAATTCCTACTTTTCCAATTTTTCTCATTTTCCAATCTTTATTTCACTTTTGAAACTTTTCCAAAATTAAAATTAATATATAACTTTTCAATTTTAATTCTTTAATTAAAATTGAGTTTTTCTTAATTTTACAAAAATTAATTCAATAATTAATTTTTCTAATAAAATTAATAATTAATCATTAATTAAACAATTTAATTAATTCTATTTAATTTAATATCAAATATAAAATTAATTAATCATGAATCTACTATCATGAATCTCTATTCATGAATTTAAAATTTAAATCATATTTAAATTGTAACCAATTCTCCAATTTTGTTTAATTCCAAAATCAAGCATGTAATTATATCACATATAATTACTAATTCTCTTAATTTGTATTTGAATGATTCAAATCAACTTATCACACTACTTTAAGGCTAATCCCTTTGTGAACTAGTAGGGGGACCTAGTGGACCTACAAATCATGGGCTCCAACGATTTGAGATTAATTTACTAAACTTTTTACACCGAATTAATCCCCATTCATTAACTACTTGATCACTACACTAAAGCTCAGAGTTGCACTCCCCTCACTGTAGGTATACTGTGTCCACACGATATAGCCATGATTACTAAGTTAACCCTTCACAGTTTGTTCGTAATAATGACTAGGTCAAATGGCTGTTTTACCCCCGAGATTACCTATTGTTCCTTAAGTTCCACTGATCCTCTAATGAATAATTGGTTTGTGATCTGATCATCAAACCGAGTCTCTCTCAGGCCAATGAGAAGGTGGGGCCCCTTGTTTAAGACCCAGAGTCAGCACTTAAGGGAACAACCTCTCTACTATCCCTAAAAGCACGTAGAAGTGAATTCCATCTTGCACCCTATGTCCCGAGCTATATACCCGATCTTACCCCTGAAATGCGAGGCTTATTGAGTCAGCGCTATTGAGCCAACTCTCATCTATGCAAATCTATGGATAATCTCAAATAAATAGGAGTTCATAGTTAGATCAAGATTAAGGTCAAGTTACCTAGGTCATCGTTTTGAAATAGTCAATCTTAAACAGTAAACATCATTATAAAGTAAGAGTGATCTATTTCTTGGTCCGATATTTGATAACTTGTAGAAATACAAGTTATTTATGCTGCTCAATTTAGATATTGCAGTTAAAAGAGAGAAAAGTTGCATCGATTGTATGGAAATTGGCTAATAAATACAAGAATTATAATTTGTCATCAATACACCCAATGACACCATTGCGATAGTAGAAAAGAATATTTAAAGTCTGTTTTGCAGGACAACAAGTCACCGTATGCGTTCATGACTAAAGATAAAAAGAAAAACGCATCTACATTGCATTGCGCCCATCATTCAGGAATGAATAGACGATCAATGCAATGATGGCACATGCGACAATCGATCAAGAGCTAAGTGATCAACGCAACTTCAACCGCATGCAGTAATAAAAAACAACACCGCATGTAGGCAAACGATCAAAGATGCAAGAGAGCAATGCAATTGCAGAGGATCCAGACACGTGTATATCGGACCATTGTGCATTTCTAACGGGATTGATTGCATAACAGAAGGAATATTCACTCTACCATTTCTGGAATGCCATAACAATAAAGTGGGGTCCACACTGCAGAGAGTCAAAGCTGAGCCTATAAATAGCCTCTGAAATTCCATTGCAAAATATACTTGATACGGGCATATTTTGATATTTGTATATTAAGAGAGAGAGACTGGTTTGAGTGCTGATTGGAGAAGATCTGGGAAGATTTAAGAAACAAGGCCGAGAGGTGAGTCTCAGGATAAATCCTTTCAATCCCCACCGTTGAAGCTCTATACGAAGGTCACTTCTATCGGACGAGCAAGTCTGAGAGGGAAGCTCTTCTCTACATTCAATCCATTCGCCGGCAAGCAAATCCACAGTCTAGATCTGTGTAAAGATGTTGCCACCCCTATCTCTTCATCATCAATTGTAT